>NC_037668.1:17854206-18113537 GCF_003255815.1 Theropithecus gelada | reverse complement strand
GCTTCCCAGGTGAGGGGATGCCTCGCCCTGCTTCAGCTCTCGCTGGTCGGGCTACAGCAGCTGACCAGCACCAATTGTCCGGCACTCCCTAGTGAGTTTAACCCAGTACCTCAGTCAGTTGAAAATGCAGAAATCACTGGTCTTCTGTGTCACTCGCGCTGGGAGTTGGAGACTGGAGCTGTTCCTATTCGGCCATCTTGCTCCGCCCCCGAATTTGGTTTTCTTATACTGAGGCCCAACTTACTCTTCTTAAGATTTTGAGTTCATGCCTGTAATCTCAGCACTTTGGGAGGCAGAGGCAGGCAGATCACCTGAGGTCAAGAGTTGGAGACCAGGCTGACCAACATGGAGAAACCCCGTCTCAACTAAAAATACAAAATTAGCCAGACGTGGTGGCGCATGCCTGTAATCCCAGCTACTTGGGAGGCTGAGTCAGGAGAATCGCTTGAACCCAGGAGACGGAGGTCCAGTGAGCCAAGATCGTGCCACTGCACTCAAGCCTTCCAGCCTGGGTGACAACAGTGAAACTCCGTCACAAAAAAAAGAAAAAGATTTTGAGCATGTCTTAAAGAAGGATTGAGAATTCTTCTCCTCACCTCACCCTAAACAATGAAGAAGGCTTGACTCTTTTCAAGATACCTGCAGGCATATGGATTTGTATTAGGGACACAAGGACTCAGGGGAATGAGGGAAGGGCACAGGGCAACATTTTTACTTTGTCCTTGTTCCAGAGGAAGACAGTAGTTTGTTCTTACTGAGGGGACATGGTCAGATATTTCCACCTAGAAATAAAGAATACAGATTCCTTTTCCAGAGATCTCTTCATTCACGGCCAGACACTTTCCAGGAAATATGCAACACTTTCTGGCCTGCTAGGGTAGGCAGCAAGTCTAAGAATTGACTTCTAATAGGGAAGAACGCAGCTCTATTCATACCTGCTTTACAGAGAAGCTGGGTCTGAGAGAGACGTGAATAGAGAAATAAATAGGTTGGGGCAAAGGTAGGTACTCAGTTACTTCTGAGCTCTTCTCCAATTCTGTATTCACATTGGACGACTAGATTGAATGGACTCTTAGCATTTTGTTCCAAAGGCCTGACCCACTCTCTTCCTCAGTTTTAGGCAGTAATAATTAAGGATAGTATCTGTGGAATATCTACTGTGCACTAGAGCCTCTGTCATCATTTTATGTTACACATCTCATCTAGTCTCTACAGAAGCCTATATACTAAATAGTGATAATAATTATCATCAGCTTTGTTTGCTTGTTTGTTTGCTGAGATGGGGGGTCTCATTCTGTTGCTCAGGCTGGAGTGCAGTGGCATAATTATAGCTTGTTGCAACCCCTGACTCCTGAACTCAAGAAGTCCTCCTGTATCAGCCTCCCAAGTAGCTGGGACAACAGGTGTGCGTCACCATGCCCAGCTAACTTTTGTATATTTTGTAGAGATGGAATCTCACTATAATGCCCAGGCTGACCTCGAACTCCTGGGCTCAAGTGATCCTCGAATCTCAGCATCCCAAAGTGCTAGGATTACAGGCATAAACCACTGCATCTAGTCTATTATTCGGATTGGGGACATGTGAAGACTGAGGCAAAAAGAGGTTAAGTAACTTGCCCAAAGTTTGAGAGTTATTAGTAGCCTAGTAATTTAAACCCTGGCATGCTAACTCCAAAACCATAAAACAACATTATCACCCTAATTCTTTTCTGGCAGTTTTTCTTCTTAGTTCATTTTCTGCTACTATAACTGAGTATCTCAGACTTTGTAATTTATAAAGAACAGAAGTTTATTTGGCTCACACTTTTGGAGGCTGGGAAGTCCAAGAGCACAGCATCACATCTGACAAGGGTCATCCCATGGTGGAAGATGGAAGGCAGAAGAGAGCACATGAGACAGAGTCACCAGGGGCTGGACCAACTTGATTTTTATTTCGAGACAGGGTCTTGCTCTGTCACCCAGGCTGGAGTGCAGTGGCACAATCACAGCTCACTGCAGCCCTAATACCCTGGACTCAAGTGATCCTCCTGCCTCAGTCTCCCAAGTAGCTGGGATCACAGGTGTGCATCACCACACCTGGCTAATATTTTTAAATGTTTCGTACAGAAGAGGTTTCACTGTGTTGGCCAGACAGGTCTCAAACAATCTTCCCGCCTCGGCCTTTCAATGTGCTGGAATTACAGGCGTGAGCCACCACGCCTGGCCCAGATTCACTTTATAACAACCCACTCTCGAGATAATTAACCCACTCCCATGATAACAACAGAATCCATTCATGAGGGCTCTGCCATTCATGAGCCCTCATGACCCAATTTCCTCTTACTAGGCCCTACCGCTCAACACTGTTGCATTAGAGATTAAGTTCCCAACACAAAAACTTTTTGGGAACACATTGAAATCACAGTGCCTTTCTTCAAAATTTGGCTTTAGGAAAGAAGGCTGATTCGCTAAACACAACTATTTTTCATAAGCAAGTACATGGGCCCTTTGTATTCTGAAGGAATGCGCAGCCATCAGAGTGCTGTAGAAATCACACACAATATTCAAGGCACAAAAATCCAAGAAATTCCCATGAGAAGAGTTCCTGTGCTTCATGAAATGTAAATTAATTTCTGTCTTTCTTCCTCCAACTCCGTCTTTGACTCCCAGTCTCAGATACCTTAGCAAGTTCCTCTCCCCTCACTCCCTTCCCCTGTCACACAGACTCTATTTTAATCTTCAAGTTGTGGGGTGAAGCTCACCTCACCCATAAAGCATATATATGTATATACAGACATACACTCTAGGAGAAGCACTACCCCAGGGTCCAGCAGAGCAGATGTCCTGACTGGTGATGGCCAGGGCACGGCAGGAAAAGCATGGGTATGAAACCGGAGGGCATCACCCCCACTCCGCAGAGCAGCAGGGCCACCCCAGCCAGTGCCCACTTCTAGGGTACTCCTCTCTAGGGCACAGCCTGGGACCCTAGGGACCTGGGGTAACAATGAGAACTTTGATAGGTCTGCATAGTTTGAGTCTTAGAATTCTGTGCTTCTTTTCTGACTGCTGACTCACTTTCATTTTTGTAGTGAGTTTACTGTATGGCACTCTCCAACAATACTCAGAGGCTAACGACAATGAAGCACAAGTTAGACATATTATGATATTTACTACATTTTTGAAACCTTTTTCAAGAAAACTATTTGAAATAATGTCCGCAATGGCTCAGATAGTCTACAAATATTAATGTCATTCAGTCCTTAAAATAACACTGCAAGGCTGATAACAATATTTGTCTTTCACAAGTGAAGAAATTAAAACTCAAAGAAGTTAAAATATCTTGTCTCAGTGCAGTAAACTAGTAGGTGGTAGAAGTAAAGTTATAATTTAGAGGCATTTGACTCCAAAGCTTGTGCTGTTTTCACTCTGTCTCGCTGAGAATTTAGAAGGGTAATCTTTATATATTTTATACTACAAAGGGATTGGCATTAGGATTGCTGGCATTGAAAAGATACCTGTCAGTGCCTTTTGTGGAGATGTTGATTATAATTGAGTTAAACGGTGGGAAAGCATGCCAATGTCCAACACATATTAGATCCTCAATGGTTTTTAAGGGGAATCTATGATAAACATCAATAAATATTCTCGTAGGTGTGTCATGAGATGGCTCCATCAAACATCCAATGGCCCAGAACTAGCCCAGGAATGTGGAACTGCATAATAATTAGAAGGGCATAGGCACTGGAAATATGTAGATTCTTTTTCTTATCTCCATGAAAAGTAGTTCAGATCTTTAAAGACACAGTGCTTCCTGATGCCTATTTTCTTAATGATATGAAAGATGAAACTGCTGGAAATGGAGATGTTCTTTTTAAAAAATATACTCCATAGTTGGTGTATATATCTAATGTAGCATTTCTGTAAAACCAGCTGTTTTGTGTGTGTGCAACTGTATGTATGCATATGTGCATGCATTTTCACACACTCACACTAGTTAGGAATAGGGATTACCAAGCAAAAACTAAAGAGAAAATGAGAGAAAATAGAAACTATGGAAGAGTAATTTGCTTTTGCTCTAAAGATAAAATCAATATAATCAGCCTTTCCTTTTGCTCACCTTACTTGATGAGGACAGAAGTCAGAGCCCAGTCCCCTGACGGTGTGTAAAATTGAATAGTAGACCACCCCGGAGTCAGCTGGACTCACTCTCAGGGGAGGCTGAGCTGGGAGAAAGCAACTGCGAAGGCTTGCCGCCGTGCTCTAGACACCCCCCCCCCCGCCGTGAACTTTGTCACAGGTGGTCCTAGAAGAGGAGACCCTCTGGCCTCTGGCAGAAGCAAAAACAAATTGTCCCTGCTGGGAGACACTTGTGTCCTAGGCAAGTTGTTTTCACAAGTACATTTTCAGGTCAGTGACCCCTCACTGTCCTCTCTGACTGAGGAGCTTCTCATCTCTTGAATGTCGTAATAGACTTTTCATAGGTTGTCCTGACCTCCAGCAGATGTTGAGCATCTTTCCTCTCTTCCCATAATGTCTTGTTTGCTATGTTTATCATTTTGTTTTTGTTATCTGACATGCTGGTTCAGCCAGGAGACTGTGAGCTCCTCAAAGGCAGAGACCCTGCCTTCTTCATGTTGGTGTTCCCCACACCCAGCACTGAGTTCAATCCGTGTTACCAAGTGAAAATATAAACCCTTCCTGAGGGTCTGGGTGAGGAGTGGTCCTGTGTGTGAACAGGCAGGTAATTTCTGAGATGTGTGGCCACACCCATCTCAACCTGGGCTTTCCAGAGCCCTCTTGGTATATCCCCAGGACTTAAGTCCCCAATAATGGGGATGATGCCAATCATGCCTTCAGGAAGTCTGTCACGGAAGGAGCAACTTATTCTGAAGAGCTTTTGCAATATGCAAGGAGGAACACGAGGCTCCAGGGGGACCAGGAAGAGAAGGATGAGGAAAAGAGAAGGACACAGTGGAAGCAAGAGGCACCAGCTGTCACAGACACGAGAATGGGATCTGCGTACAAAACTCCTGTTCTGGATTTTGTCCCACCACATACTTAGTCACCTGGATCAATTCCAACTTAACTTCTTAACTTCTCTGAACCAACTTCTCTGAACCTCCGTTTCCTCACCTGTTATAATGGAGCAGTTATAAATATTTACTGTTGCATATGGCTGCTTTTTAAATGGCGCATTGGATTTTAGATTGCTGTATAATACAAAAAGAGCATGTGAAGTAGATTTTACCTTGCAGTTTTTTTGTTTGTTTCTTCAAGACGAAGTCTCACTCTGTTGCCCAGGCTGGAGTGAGTGCAGTGGCATGATCTCAGTTCATTGCAACTTCTGCCTCCTGGGTTCAAGTGATTCTCCTGCCTCAGCCTTCCCAGTAGCTGGGATTACAGGTGCCTGCCATCACACCTGGCTAATTTTTGCATTTTTAGTTTCTGCCATGTTGGCCAGACGGGTCTTGAACTCCCGACCTCAGGTGATCCGCCCACCTCAGCCTCCAAAAGTGCTGGGATTACAGGCATGAGCCACTGCACCCGGCCTCCCTTATAGTTTTTAGTTATCATTACTAGTAGTATTTAAAAGGAGACCTGGAGAGAAAAGGATGCACCAAATGAAGAGAGGTTGAAGATAAAAGACTTTGCTCATTTGATAGGAAGCAGATTCTCAAGTGCCATGAAGGCACAGAAGCCTTCCCTATGTATTATGTTCTAAAGTAGAGAGAAAAACACACACACTGGTTGAGAACGAAGGCTCTGAAGTAAGATTGGGTTAAAATCTGAGCAACAATTCGTGTGGTTTTAGGTGAGTTAGTTAACCCTAGGAGGCTATCCTTAGCTATAAAATGAGGATAAAGCTTACATCTACCTCTTGGATTATGAATGAAAATTAATCACTCTTCCAATAAATATGCATTAACTATTTGTTATGTTATGTTATGTTATGTTATGTTAATGCAAGACATTGCTCTTGGCATGAGGATACAAACAATGAATAAGATACACAGGACCCTTGACCTCAAGGTGCTTCCATCCTAACAGGAAAGGAAAAACAATTAACAAATGAATATATAATGTAGTATCAGGCAGTAAAACGTCTAGGAAGAAAAATAAAACAGGGTAGGGTGAGGAATTGGACAATGTACTCTCTGAGACAGGGTGGTCAGAGGACCTGGCACTATGACAGGCTCAATGAACAGTAGATAGTGTTTAGTTGACATTTTCCGGTCTGAGAAATTTAAAGAAGCCAGGCCCGGGAGTCCTTTCTGATGCTCCCTGAGTAATTAGACTGGATTTACACAATACAGGAAATCTCCATAGGGTAAACACTTAAACGGGGAAAATTTATTCCTTTATTTGACAGGAATATATTGAGTGCCATCCTGTGCTTGGCTATGGGTAAATCAAAGCAAACAAGGCAGGGTGCCCAGTCTAGTAGGTTAAGACAAACAGGTCTCCCAGCAGAACATCCATGTAAGCTGAACACAAGCGCTGGTCATGAGGATCTCCGAGAATATGACTCACTGCCCGCCTTTCTCAGCCCTTTGGTGCTGCACATACTACCCTGCCTCCTCTTTCTCCCCCGGTGGCCCAGCCCGCCCCAACACCCATTTGTTTCACACAGCAGACATGCTAAATCAGGCCATACGCTGCCATCAGCTGGGTGGAGATCCTTACACAGATGACAAAGAAACATATCTGATCATGACATTTTCCCAAGCCAACTTCTGTCTGAGGACCCAGTATAGATTCCCCTTTTTTTCTCAAGCACTGGCTCCAATCCAGGAGCTATTATTCGGGTGCCCCACTTCTTATGCTCCATTATGGGGTGCAAGTGGTGATCTCTAAAACCACTGTCCCATTTCTAGTATCTTAGGGAGATACTCTCTCTGAACTTTGAGGAAGAGTCAAAGAATGGGAGCTACAGAGTATTAGAGGTAGAAAAGACTCTTAGTGATGGTCGCACCCAACTTCCCCATTTTACAGAAGAGGCAACTGAGGCTAAAATAGGTGAAGTGGCTTATTTAATGTTACAAAAAGAATTTGTGGCAGAGCTGGTATAAAAACAGAGGTAGGAGAAGCTGGGAGACAACAGTCACTTGTAATGTCAGGTTACACATTTTCATAACTTTGTAATGAAAACCTTCTCTCACCACATTTTGCCATAGAACTAAAAATTCCAAACCACAAACCCCCCTTAATACTTTTCATCTAATATGATTGTGACCCTCTTAGCCTCTAAGTTGCATTTCATATTTCCTGTCAGAGCACCTCCAACCAGGAATAGGAAAATGGCTTAACACATTATGAACCTATTATGTGGAAGGCATTATCTTAGGCAGTTTAAGACACAATCTCTCTGAGCAGAGAGACCACAAACTTGTCTGGAGTCATAGGGTCAGTAAATACACGTGTCTGACTCAAAAGTCCAGATCTTACCACAACACTGACAACACTGGCCTTCTCCCAAAACCTGCCGGCTAATTTAGACCAGTGTTCCCATTGTTCAGATAAGGAGAACATCACACGTGGAGTGACTAACACAGTGCCTGGCACACATCATAGGCCCTCAATAAATAAAGGACAATTCTCTGTCTTTTCCTTTAGGTGTCAGGAATAAACAGATTTGAGTCATTTGTCTGTAAATACCCATATGGGTATTTACTAATATCGGCTGTACATTCACAATACATGTATAACATACATGTAAGATACAAAAGTTTAGATGTATGTGACTATGTTTTATTTAGTAATTTTGTGAAATAGTACAGTCTCTATGCAGGTGTTAGCCCTACTTGTCAGGATATTTGGCAGAAGTATTTTCCTGCAAGAGAAATCATCATAAAAACTATCTTACCCAGGCAAGTGGGGTTAGGATTCTACTCAGTAGACTTTTCTACTCCAGAAATATTATGGGAAAGCAGATTCATAGTAGATCCCAGGATAGCAGCATCTCAGCCTGTTCAAGGAATCTCTGTCCAGTTTCCCTGGGGTTTCGTTCCGTGTTTTGGACTTGTCATTGTCTCTAAATGATTTACTGTTAAATCTCCAATAAATATTGTAGAGGTATCAAGAGTCAGGAAGTTGTGGTGGCTCACGCCTGTAATCCCAGCATTTTGAGAGGCCAAGGGGGCCGATCACAAGGTCAGAAGATCGAGACCATCCTGGCTAACATGGTGAAACCCTGTATATACTAAAAATACAAAAAACTAGCCGGGCGTGGTGGCGGGCTCCTGTAGTCCCAGCTACTCTGGAGGCTGAGGCAGGAGAATGGAGTGAACCCGGGAGGCGGAGCTTGCAGTGAGTTGATGTCATGCCACTGCACTCCAGCCTGGGCGACAGAGAGAGATTCCACCTCAAAAAAAAAAAAAAAAAAAAAAAAAAGCCAGGAAATTTGGATTATCTTACATTAGAAACAGTGCATCAAGATTACACGGCACATGTATATATATGTAACAAACCTGCAGGTTGTGCACATGTACCCTAGAACTTAAAGTATCAAAAAAAAAAAAAAAAAAAAAGAATTTGACGTCAAAATGAGAGGCACAGGAATTGATGTTAGTAGGAGCTGAGTCACATTTGTAGGATCAGCTTTTATCAAAAAGGCCACAGACTCCTGGAACTGAGGTCCTTGTGATTTCCTCAGTTTGTTTTTCCTGAAATTCAAGTGTTCCATTTCTTACTTAAATCTGTGACTACTCCATTTCCAATAAATCCTTTGTCACCTGAAACAAAAACAGAAACAAAAACAAAAAAAAACAAAACAAACAAAAAAACAGAATATGGTAGAACTTTTAGTTAAACAAAAAATTTCTTGAAACTGAATATTCTGAAGGCCATAACTCATCAGTTTTAAAATGAGACCCTGAAGTCCTTGTACCAGGAGGCAAAGATCACCTGATGCTGGTGCTGAAATGCACCCTACTCGTCTTATGGCCCAAGCTGCCATCTCACAGACATGAAAACCAGACCCAGAGAGGGAGTTACGCATGGCAGGGCCAGGAGAGAACCAGGTACACTAATGCTCTTGGGCAATTGTTTTAGATTCTCCTTTATATGCTTTAAAAGTATAGCTATTTTTTTTTTCTGCAGAGAAAATTAAACTTTAAAAGGCACAAATCACATGGCCTGTTTGCAACCTGGCAGTGGCTGCTGGGACGCCCCACACTGAGGCTGCCCTTAGCCCCCAGGCACTTCTGCCCCTTTCTGCTTCAATTCTCACCCTCTCATCACCAGCCCCTTACACTTGTTGTTCTCTGCCCCTCCCGCTCCCCGCAGCGGACCCTGCCTGTGCCTTTGCCTCTGCATGGAAAAATCTTCCATCACTGCTTTGTTAGTAACTCCTACTCAACCTTGGGGTCAAGCTGCACTTGCTCAGGGAAGTCTTTTCTGATCTTCCCGACCATGTAAAATGTGCATATTACGGAGTATTTGAAACGCTTTCTTTATAACTGTAGTCCTAGATGCAACTTTCATTTGTTTATTGAATTACTTGATTTTTAAAATTCTTCCTCTCTGCTGTAAACTCCAAACCAATAGAGATGGTACCCAGAATGACACAGAAGTTCAATGACTGTGTATTAGATAAATGAATTATAATCTGACAAGAAAGTTGTTACAGACCCTTCACACTGGCCAGGTTACTGAGGGTTTCTCAAGCACTGGTCGCAGGCTGCTCAGTGTCCTCTGTGCTGTGTAAGAGCAAGGTCATGCTGCTATGTGTTGGGGTCACTGGTAGGCGCTCTCAGAACTCACCTGGATGCCTGGAGGACCTAGACCTCAGGGCTGATGCTTCTCTTTACATTGTCTTTTCTACATATCCACCTAACACACAATCAGGGCTCCTGCGAAGGTTTGGGGTTATATAAAGCTATTTCTGCTCTAATCCATCTCATATCTCCAAATTCAGCCTCCTAGTTCATGGTAAACAGAGACTTTATTTGTTTTTAATATGACATTAGATTTCTGGGGTCCAGATGGTGGTTACACGTGTGTGTTCAGTGAGTAATACACTTATAATCTGTATACTTTTCTAGAAGTGTGTTTCATTTCAATAGAAAATGTGAAAACATTTTTAAAAAGCATTAACAGCAACTTATATAGTAATAATAAGAGACAAACAGAGACAGAGAGAAAAACAGAAGAGAAAGAGAGAAATCAAAAAGGGCAATTTAGGGAGATGGTTAAATAAATCTTTGAGCAACCACACTAAGAAAATATTAAAAACCAAACAACAAAAGGAAATAAGATACAACTATGTGCACTAACCAAAATTTATGTTCAACATTTGTGTATTAAATGAAAACAGCTAGTCATAGGGCAACATGTATTATGATCCTATATAATAAAACAGAAAAGTCTAAGATATGCAGTCAATTGAGATGTACTAATGTGTAAGTTTTTGCTCCTTGACTTTTTCTTCCACTCATACACCCTATTAAAGAAAATTATATTTTTGCCCTTTGAGCTTTATAATTGTGCTACTGAACTAGATGTGTGCTACCTGTGCACTGTAAGCCAGGACAGCCAACATATCTCAAATCCACCTTTCCAAAGACATGGTTTCAGAGATATTTATGGAATAGAGGAGCAAGGTAGTTCAGGGCCTGGGGAAAGGCAGTTGGAGGCGAGGAACAGTGAGGCAAGTGGCGATCTGCACATGCATGGTCGAGCTTCACGGCTCTTCATAAGAAGCATGTTCAGAAAATGGTGGTATTAGCATAATCTGAGGGAGGAGCTTCTGACCCTCTGACATCAAAAGGTCACCTCTCAGGCATTCTTGCAGGCCCAGTTGAAGGGTCAGTGGTTTCAGCTTGAACTAGAAAACAACCAACAGCAAGTTCTTAAAAAAACAACAAGGGACCATCAGCATGGTAACTTATGTGTCAGGGATGTTCTCTAAAAGGAAGCTAGCAGATTGCTTAGCTGTGTGACTTTTAGCTACACAGGTTTTAAGATTAACTAGACGTAAGTAACTAAAAGCAAGCAAGGCAGGTTAAGTTTGGTGAGCTTCATAAGGTTAGCTCTTGGTTTCAACTACATTCCTCCCTCTTGTACAAAGTCGGTAGAGTGAGTTAGAGAGAACATTAGAACAGCTGGAGAAAAGAGGAGAGGTTTTATTCCTCGGTTAATTCCTGTGGAGCAGAGAATACTAAGATTGGGTAAGTACAGAGAGAATTAACAAGGGAGACAGAAAAACTCAAGTCATTTACATAACCAGTACCAGAACCAGGTGGGATTGAGGAGGAAAGGAGAGTAAGCAAGGAGAGAAAGAAATCAAAGAAGCCACAATGTCTGGATGTTAAGAACATTTGGGAGAATTTAGTGAGAAGCTGATGAACAGCTATGGAATATGAAGGAATTCAAAAGGATAGAAATGGGATTTTTAGAAGTATGCATTGGATTTTAAAGAGATTTCCCTACAATATTTTCAGTGCTGGGTTGGGCTTTGCAGATACCATTCTCTAAAGAGACCAGACCACAGGGAACTTCAGCACCCCATCCTCCTACGTCGCAGGACCCAGTTGGTACAAGAGGGAAGTGTGGCCCTGGCCAAGGCAGTTCCATCCCTGAGTGGGTTTCCAGTGACTGGGCTGCAAGTTTAGGGAGTTTGGATGAAGGGATGGTGTGCTGTTTGTGGAACTACAGGTGTTTAGACATTCAAAGGCAGCAGAGTAGTCAAGATGACCTTCTGCTAGTGTCCAGGGTTAATCCACGGAGACAGTTTAGAAACAAACACATGATTCCCTGCTCTTTTTCATTCATTCCTTTATACATTCATTTATGCACCATCAAACATATTGTCTCCTATGAACCAGGCCTTGTGGGGTTGTTTTAAATACTTGTTACTCCTCTATTTTTTAATGTGCGTATTTTGGAATCTCTAGTTACAGAAGTCCACCCCAAATTCTCTAGAGCTAGCTAAGCAATGGAGAAGAAAGAGCTAACTAGGATGAGGGGCCCAGAATGGGACCCAGAAGCCCCTCACACAAGATTCACCTTCCTTCGGAGATGGGTCACTTACTACCCGGACTGACCTGGTGAATAGCTACCCACTTCAGGGGGCTCCTAGCCTCTTCCTTCAGGCGTTCAATCTATAGTTTCAAGAGAGCAAGCCTGTCAGATGAGAAAATGTAATTCATAAAGTCCTGCATGGGTTCAAGCCCTCTGCACAGTGGTGGGGACATGGTCCAGTGATACTCCTGAGTGGACACAATTTCACAATCCCTCCAACACCCAGGAAGATGAGAGTCTCTTCATGGTCAACCCCGCTCTGAGACTCATCAAAGGGCAGCACAAAAACAGCCCCAACTCTCAAATCTCCGTTATCAGATGCTTCTAACTTGCATGGGAAAGTTTATTCACAGCATTCTAGAAGGCATGGGGCTCCCAGGCTGGGATTTCACCAGCTCAGTCCACTTGTTCATGTTCATGAAGATCTTTCCTCTAGCTGAGAAACAAGAGTAAGAAGAGAAAGACGCAGAAGAGTGCCTGATAGAAAGCCTAAATATGGACCAAACAAACAGACAGAAAATGAACTGCATTCAGAGCTTTATTCATGCCAAAGTTTGGGGATTGTGCTAACTCTGGCAGGCTGCCTTGGTAGAGAAGCAAAGCACAGAGGCGAAGTGATGAGGTTCTACCTCACTGGCAATAACAGAAAGGGGGCCAGAAGCTGGTGTGTGTTCCAGAAGGGGTAGCTGGGCAGTGCATTCCGGAGTTGAGCTGTCGTATGTTTAGCAGCAGCAGTCATCCTCATGGTCACAGCATGCAGGACCTCGGGACCTCATGGGGATGATTCCCAAACAGCAGCACCCAGAGCTGCCACATCCACAGCCGCAGCCACAGTCCCCAGAACCACAGCATCCAGAGCTTCCCGAATTGTCACAGCAGCCAGACGATCCTGTGTTGCAGTCCTGGGGCCGCTGAATCCAGCGTCTCAGGGGACTCACGCCGAAGGTCCGGGGAGCCAGACAACAGTAGCTGGTGGAACAGGGAGCAGAGCATGGGTCAGGGGCACAGTACTGGGAGGTTGAGCCACTTGCAGGAGCTTGAACGTAATAGCTCTGGCAAGGAGAAGCACCCTGGACACAGCACGTCTGGGTCTGGCAGGGAGCTGGACTTTTGATGTAGGTCGTCTGGCAGGGAGCTGGGCACTTCACGTAGGTTTGGCAGGGAGTTGGGCATTTCACATAGGTCGTCTGGCAGGGAGCTGGGCACTTCACGTAAGTTTGGCAGGGAGTTGGGTATTTCACATAGGTCGTCTGGCAGGGAGCTGGGCACTTCACGTAGGTTTGAGTCTGGCATGGAACTTGGTACTTCACATAGGTTTGAGTGGGGCATGGAGCAGAGCCCGTCACACGGACAGTTTTGGTCTGGCATGGAACTGGGCATTTCACAGAGGCACCATTGGTACCCTGTCCAGCCCCTAGTCCCGAACCTTTCACACAAGATGGAGGGAACTGTGGCTGCTTCTGCTGGTCACACATTGTTCTGTGGCTTTGCAAAATCTGTAAAGAAAGGTTTCATTAGAACTATATAACTATGAAGGTTTCTAGGGGAAACCTTCAACATCTCCTTTGAATACAGTGATTTGCAAGCAGGGCTTTCTTGAGAAGGATGCAGACATCCAGAGGCTGTATACTTGTCAGGAGGTAGATTCAGAGCCAGGGACTCTCAGCTCTGCTCCTGTGCCTGTAGCTGGCTATGTGGCTTGGTACAAGTCACCGCTCATCTCTGGGCCTCAGTCTCTATATTGGGAAATGGAGGCTTGAAATGGTGCTGCCTGTGTTTCTACCCAACTCTCCAAGCCTCCCCTCATCTTACTTCAGTGTCTGCATTGTGAATTACCCTTTGGAAACTGCTGCTCCCAGATGATTGCCCCCTGCCACCAGTTCTCTCCAGGGTGACTTCCCCTCTTCCTCCTGCCGAGACAAGGAATACCCAGGAAAGGCAAATTTGTGTCAATGGACCCTGAGCCAACATGAGCCTCAAGCTGTGCCCGGTAAGGAGCAAAGAACAAGGCTAAATTTGAGCAGGTTTCCACCACGTGCTCCTCGAACCAGCTGGACTATCAGTTGGCCTCATTAGCCCATGGACCCAAGAGAGGACTGCACAACCATACTCAGCTAAGGGGATGGGGAGCCAGTTCTCTAAAGTCCCTTCTTACACAGGAATATCAGCTCGTCTTGCTCCCCTCCCTTTCCTCTCACACCCCAGGCTCCAAGTTTCCCACCAGCATTGCCTTCAGCCTCCTTCAGCAGATTTCCTCAGTGTCTAGTCCTCACTCACCCTTCATCCCATAGCTCTCATTCCACCCCAGCTTCACCAAGGCTCTGTTTCTCACCATGTCTTTATCCAGTATAGAGACTTACCCTCTTTGCTGACAGGAATAAGACTGGAAGAAGCCAGTGATCTGAAAAACTGGCAGGTGGGGAGACCTTTTATAGGGCAGCAATGAGGCAATTTAATGGCATCTAAATGAAGCACCAGAGATCACAAGGAGGAGGGCTGGCATTGCATTGGCAAGATTCCTCCCCAGTATGCCTGACTCCTCAGTCAGAGGCAGGGCATGTCTGTGCTTGACACTGGGTTTTCCCAAACACTAGATAAATGATTCCTGTTCCCTTCTTCAGGAAACAAGTCAGTCTCCTTTTCCTAGAAGTTATGAGTGATGCCTATGTGATCTGTCTCTAATGAAGCTGTTTCTAGGTCACTTGAGTCTTCAAGGACTTATCCAAGGTATAGTTAGATTCTCAATTTTTCATACACTGTGCCAAAAGCTAAGTGTAGCTTAGATAATCTAACTAAAATTGAGAATCTAATCTAAAGCTAAGTGTAGCTTTTGGCACAGTGTATGAAAAATTGAAAATTGAACTATAGATTCACTTCACTTCACTCAGCCTGAGTGTTCTGTGGGATTCCAAGGTAACTTCTGCTGGTCTAGGTTGCTGAGCAGTTTGGCCCAGTGGTCTCTGGCCCAATATGACAGCAACACCTCCAAGAAATGGTTTGTTTCGTGTAATATCAGGTTATTCTAGGTTCATTTGGAAACTGGGTGGGTGCTTGATGATCCTAGGCTCCAGGCTGGGGTCTAGACTGCCTCCCTTCAGCCTTCTCATGCCCCTTAGGCTCCCCGATTCTTACCTTTCAGGACCTCACTACCAGGCTTCAATTCCAAAGAATGCTGAGCAGGGAAAATTCCAGCCAGATGAACACTGTGTGATAACAACAACAACAACAACAACAATAATAGAATCTAAAGTTTATTTGAATACTTTATATATAACAAACAATTCATGAGGAAGTACATTTACAGAGGGACACAACTGAGGCCCTGAAAGATTAAGGGAGTTACCCATCATCACAAGCCGGTAAGTAAGGAAGCCAGACCTCAGATGCAGGCTGTCTGCTTTCATAGATCATGATCTTTATCACTACAATATGTTGCCTTTTATTTCTGAACATGGCATTGTCCTTGAATCCCTGCCTCTTTTCTTTTCCACAATGCAGAAGATGCAGAAAGAGAGATGGGAATATTATGTACTGAGCACTTACTATGTGGTGGATACTGTCCTAGGCTCTTTGCCTGTGTTATTTCATTTGATTTTGAAATAACTCTATGAGACAGGCTTCATTAGCCCCAATTTTACATAAGAGAAAACTGAGACCCAGAGGTCTATTTCACCAAGGTCATCCCATCAGTAGGTAATGGAGTGACATTGGAACCCAAATCTATCCAACTCCAGAGCCCATGCTGCCCCCACTGAGCTGTATCAGGTCGCCCACTGAAGAAGGTTTTCTTGAGCCTAAGCCTAGCACTGGTCCAAATAAATGTCAATTCCTTAGATAAGCCAGTGCAGGCTCTACCGTGGCCTCTATGGCCTCTCAGGTAAATGGTTCTATTGTATTTGTACATAATAGATCCCCACATTTCCCAGGACCCATAGGCTTTAAGGCCTCTACATTTCCTAAACAAAGAGTTTGCAAAGACCCACTAATTCACAGACCCTCCCCCATGCCAAGTGAGGTCTTGCAAAGTCTTCCCCTGAATACTTTAAAAAATCTCCCCAACCCCGCCTACCAGGCACCCCAACCTCTGGTAACCAGCACTCTGCTCTCTATTTCTACGAGATCAACATTTCTAGATTCCACATATAAATTAGATCATGCAGTATGTCTATCTATGCCTGGTTTATTTTGCTTAGCATATTGTCTTCCAGGTTCATTCACCTTCTCACAAATGACAGGATTTCCTTCTTTTTATAGAATATTATAGAATAATATTCTTTGTGTATATATAGCATTTTTAAGCATCCATTTATCCTTTGATTTACACTTAGGTTGATTCCTTTTATTGCCTATTGTGAATAGTGCTGCAATAAACATGGGAATGCAGATATCTCTTCAACATTACTGACTTCAATTTCTTTGGATATATGCCTACTAGTGTGATTGAAGGATTATATGCCAGTTCTATTTTTAATTTTTGAGGACCCTCCGTACTGTTTTCTACATGGCTGTACTAAATTGCATTCCCACCAATGGTGTACTAGATTTTATTTCCTCCACATCCTTGCCAACATGTTATCTTTTATCTTTCTAATTTCACTTACCATAATGACCTCCAGTTCCATCCATGTTGCTGGAAATGACAGGATTTTATTCCTTTTTATGGTTGGATAGTATTCCATTGTGTGTTCATACTCCATTTTCTTTATTCATTTGTTCACTGATGAACACTTGGGTTGATTCTGTGTGTTTGCTATTTATTGTAAACAGCACTGCAATAAACATAGGAATACAGTTATCCCTGTGATATACTAATTTTCTTTCATTTGGACAAATACCTAGTAGTGAGATTGCTGGATAATGTGATAGTTCTATTTGCAGTTTCTTGAGACACCTCCATACTGTTTCTCATAATGGCTGCACTAACTTACATTCTCGCCAATGGTGTATGAGTTCCCTTTCCTCTACATCTTTGTCGTCATTTTCGTTTGTTTGTTTTTTGATAATAGCCATTATTACAAGAGTGAGGTATTATTTCATTGTGGTTTTGATTTGCATTTCCCTGGTGATTAGTGATATTGAGCACTTTTTCTAGACATGTTGACCATTTGTATGTCTTCTTTCGAGAAATGTATATTCAGATCCTCTGCCCATTTTTTTAATTGGGATATTTGTGTTCTTTCTATTGGGTTGTTTGAGTTCCTTATACATTTTGGATATTAACTCCTTATGAGATGTATAGTTTGCAAATGTTTTCTCATTTTGTAGGTTGTCTATTTACTCTGTTGTTTATTTCCTTTTCTGTACAGAAGCATTTTAACTTGATTTAATCTTATTTGTCTATTTCTGCTTTTGCTGTCTATGTTTTTGAGGTCATATTCAAAAGGTCATTGCCCAGACCAATATCATGGAGTTTTCCCTTGTTTTTTTCCTAGCAGTTTCATAGTTTTGAATCTTAAATTTACATTTTTAATTCATTTTTTGGTTGATTTTAGTATGCAGTGTGAGATAAGCATCCTATTTCATTCTTCTTCATGAGGATACCCAGTTTTTTCAGAATCACTTATTCAAGAGACTTTCCTTTCCCTATCATGTGTTCTTGGCACCTTTGTCAAAGATCAGTTGATAGCAAATATATGGATTAATTTCTGGGTTCTCTATTCTGTTCCATTGGTCTATGTGTCTGTTTTTATGCCAGTACCATGCTGTTTGGGTTACTATAGCTTTGTAGTATATTTTAAAGTCAGGTAGTGTGATGCCTCTCTGATCCTGAACATTTTGGAAGAAGCAAGATGGGAGACTCTGCTTCAGGCTTGGTGTCTTGGCTTGGTGTCCTCAGGCATGGTGTCCTGCTTCTTCCTGTCATTCCTGCCTCTGATGGGCTTGTCTTACTGCACAGCTTCCACCATGAAGACCACCAGTCAGTCCCTCTCCCCAAAGGGAGGGGTAAATGAGAAGGGATGTGGTTCCAGGCCATTCCACTTCTGCTCTCCTAAGTGTCCCGCCTCAGTGCATCCCCAGACCTGATGTTTTATGGAGTAAAAGGAAAAGGAACATTCTCTTTTTAGGGTTAGACACCGCATGGGATAGCTCATCAAATTTGGTTCTCACAATAGTGTCCCAAACAAAAAATAACTTGCCCAAGCTCACACAGTTAGAAGTGATAGAGCCAGAATTTGAACCCAGGTAAAAGAGACTTCAAAATTTGTTTTTCTACCAAAACATGCTGCTTCTCGTGTTACAATCCATGATGCTTCAGGAACCATACCTTTCAGTCACCCAACATACAAGCAGTCATTAGGAAGTCTTCTGCATTATATGTAGGATGGGATATCCCCACTTTACAGAGAAGAAAATGCCCTAGAAGACCAGTCATTTTAAGGTGTGCCAACAAAACTGGAGACAGACATTTCAAGGCACAAATAGAAAGACCTGGACCCTTATCCTGATTGTGCCACCGCCCCACCCTGTGATTCCACAGTGCCCTGGTGTCTCTAGGCCTTTCCTCTTCCAATCTAAAGCAAAGAGGCTAGATGAGACCCCTTCTGGCTATGATATTCTGTGGTTGTAGGAGCCTGTTCTACAAGGGAAATGTATACTTCCACAACCTAGCCTTCCATGGAGTTATTCCCACGAGACTATGATTTTCAAGATTTGTCAACTGTGGACATATTCACCATATATCATCATAGGACCTGGGAAACATTGACTAAACAAATGAATGAGTGAATGAATGAATGGGGATACTTTACATTCACAGCACAGCCCAGACTGACCTCCTTCCTCCACGTGGTCAGTGCCATCCTGTCATTAGCCAATCTGTGCATCTCATGCCATCTGTGAGCTCTGATTGGCTCACTTCCTGCTGTATGGAGTCAAGCTCTCACTAATGGGTTTGACATCTGCAAGCAGTACTAGCATACCTGGTGAGAGACACCTTATCTATGTGCCACCAAAACAGGTGGGTGGGTTGTGGCCCACCCACTGTATAGGCTGGCAAGGCAAGGCATGGAGAAGTCAGATAACTGGTGCAAGTGCCAGGATGACTCACAGGGTTATCCCAAAAATCTGCTCCCAGAACCTCCCTTACATTTATCTCTTTGGATACAAGCTGATAGAATCAGAGACTTGTGGATTCATGGAAAACTGGTCCAGAGTAGTAGGCAGAGAGAATAATCTCCAAGGCAGAAAGTACTAAAATAGGTCAAGGGGTCTGGCCCCTGCCAGAATGCAATTGAATACCTGGGTCATACAGCCTAATGGGCTGCTATTCTTAGAAAGATTGGCTAATCTTTGCAAGTTCTCTGTAAGCTAGGTACAGTGGCTTGTGCAATTCTAGTTACTCCAGAGGCTGAGGCAAGAGGATTGCTTGAGTGCATGAGTTCAATGCTGCAGTGAGCTATGATGATGCCACTGCACTGGAGATCCTGTCTCCAGAAATTAAAATAAAATAAAATAATACAAGTCCTCTGTAGTGCCCCTGGTTAGCTTCTTTTGGGATTTACCATCAGGATAGTCAGGAACTGTATACTGGATTGTCTCTCAGATCCCTTACAGCACCAATATCCATGAATCTTGGCATTCACTATACATTTGAAGCTGGGCCCCTTATTGTGTGAACCAGACTCAGATTTTAACCCAGATCAGGGGATTAGACAGGGAGGTGCCCAAAAAGACATGTTGCTCTCTGACATCATGTTCTGGGTCTCCTCTCATCCTAGGAACTTTTCCTGATCAAAGAATGGGGACAATCTAAAGGTCAAATCTGGGTCCCTCCCCTTCTGGGGACAAGAAGGAGGAAGAAATGAGAAGCCATACACTGAAGAAAGGGAGTGCACAGGAATGTTGGTACTTGGTGAGAAATCTCTCTACTGTGTCTGAGACCAGTGATCTCCACTCTTAGATTTTATGTCTATGTGTGTCTGCTTTAGGCTTAGCTCCAAGGCTTGCACCGGAGATCCCCTGCGATATTGCTGTGATAATTGGGGGTTCTTCCTAGACTATCAGGAGATTCTGTTGTAGAACCACAGAATAAAGGACAGAGGGCAGCCCCTATATTGTAACTGAGGCTCACAGAGAAGGGAAGAAACTTGCTTGAGGTCACACAGCCAGGCAGGAGCCAACCCTAGACAGGAATTTCTCAATCTCATCTAGGACATGTTCCGTAACCACACGTGGACACTGAGCTGGCTTTCTAGGGAGCTCCCTCACCTGCTTTCCTCCTTACCTCCATTCCCACTCACCACTTCCACCCAGACTACCACAAGAAGAGCCAAGGAACATCTTGTAAAGGACATCCTCTATGGAGCAGAGAGAGTTTTCACATATGGAGGGGAAAAGTCATACAGGACTCCCACTGTGTGCAAATGTGTGGGTCATCCAAACATGAGAATGCAAGCCCCACCTAGCTCAGAGTCACATGAGCTGTTTGCTCTGGGGACACAGCAAGACAGCACCAAACCCCTCTTGATCACAGAGGTCAGTGAATATCAATGTCCAGATACTTCTCTTTCTCCTGGAATGGCCCACACTAGTGGGCCTCGAATGTCCACCAGCCTTTCCCTAACCCATTTATTCCTTTATAACATACAGCAGGTAACTAGTCCCTCAGATTTACCTACAGTGTTGTAGAACTGTTTCATTGTATTTGATCTTACAACCACCTCCTGGATTTTCAGTGGAAGTTGTCTCTTCATCTTTTCATTTCAAGATGTAAAGGGATACAGAAAACTTTTACAGGTAGAACACACTGAATTATGTCCCCTTGTGGACCCTTCTCAACTATTTTATCCATCCTCTCTGTGCAAATGGCCTATTCTGACCTTTATTTTAACCTCTTCAAGACCTTCACCCAAAGAGCCAGCTGAACTTTTCATATCTCCTTTCAGACAGTCCCAGTCCTAGTCATAGCTCTGCCAATGCCAGGATGTGTGACCTTAGATAATTAGCTGTACATTCTGAAGCGGTTTTCTCATCTATAAAATGAAGACATTAATAGTAAGAGCATGTCATTCCTCTGCTCAAAAATGTTCGAATGAATTCTCATTTGGCTCATGGTAAAAGCCAAAGTCCTTAAAAAGGCTTTCAAAAGGGATGCATGGACTGGACCCTATACCCTGTACTTCACTGATCTCGTGTCCCATCCTCTCCCCTCACTCTGACCCCGCACCAGTCCACTTGCAGTTTGTCTGATGCTCAGGCACAGTCCCACTGCAGGCCCTTTGCTGTTGCTTCTTCTCTACCCACACTGTTCCCCTAGATGCCCACGTGGCTGACTTTCTCACTCAAGTCTTTGCTCAAATGTGGCTCCTGTGAACCCTTCACTGGTGACCCCATTTAGCGTTATAATCCATACCCACTTGCCCTCCCTGTCCCTCTTCCAACCTTATTTCTCTCCTTAGAGTTTATCCTCATCTAATACATTATATATTTTATGTATGCATGTATTTTTCATTTTGCCCCATCAAAATGTGAACCCTATTGGGTGAGAACTTTCATTGCTTTTGTTCACTGCTCTGTCCACAGTGCCTTACTATACATAATACTTGGTGCACTCAAAACATATTTGTCGGTTGCGTGAATAATACATATTTTTTAATTCATTTTGTTTGTCACCTGCCTTCTTTTCTTAGAATAAGTTCAATGAGGAAGAAATTTTTGGCTGTTTTGTTCACAAGTATATTCTCAAATCTTAAAACTGCACTTGATAGATAGTAGGCACTTAATAAATACCGTTAGAATAAACAGACCAAGCAAATGTTAATGTGAGATAAAGCAGATGCCTAACATGAGTAAATGCTAACTGAATATTGGTTAGTTTTCCTGGTGTTGCTATTTCTTATCCCCCATCAACCATTTGTAGTCATTACAGTTGCATTTGGTTCTGAACAGCGACCAGAGCAGGGGAACAGGGTGAGGAACAGGGCTCTTTCTTCACTTCGGATGGCCTATGTCCCAGAAAGCCTGTGACCTGCCACACCAGCCCCTGACCTCCAAAACCACTGGTCTCCACCCTTTCCCCCATCCCAATACGTCATTCTGGGGACTAGTGAACCAGAATTTCAAAGAGTGATCTTGGAGCTGTCACACCTGGCTGCTGTCTGTGAGAATACGGCAAGAATGACAGTTTTGTTTCCATTGCTCTCCTGAGCCAGCACAGCTATTTGGCAAGTCCTACGTCCTGCCCCAAATTCTTCCAGATCTCTGGGTAATCCCTGAGTACCACTTTTACTTATTTGGCCCCTCCAAGACTTTTCTAACAAATTCAACAAATTCCCTGCATTAGATCTTTCTGTGTTTAAACTAGTTCGAATGTGGCTAGAATCGTCTTTGTTTCCATGACCAGACAATGACATCTTGAAGCATATACATTATATATAATAAATAGTTTATAGTATAATCTTCTTCGGGGATAAGGTGAGAGGCACTTAACAAACAAAGAGAAATAAATATGTAATTTCAATTGGTGGTAAGTGCAAGAACAACAGCAGGAAAAGCAACAAACCAAGTTTATTTCAACAGCGGTCTGCAAAGGCCCAAGGCTGCACACTGATGCCCACCTCTTCTGCACTTTCTCCCAGTGAAATCATTTGAACTCCCTGCATGACCACAAGGCTAAGACAGGTCTGCAACCTGTGAGCTATCATTACCAATGTGTCTGCCTCAGAGAAAGTCCTAAGTCAGCAGAGCTCTGTAACAAGGGGCTCCTTACCTTTAGGACAGAGTGGAGAGAACAAGGGAAATAGTACTTCATTGAATTCCAATTCTGACTTTTGGATACTGTAAATAGGCTTCTCAAAAAAAGAAACCTGGGACTCAATAGAATTTTATTTAACCAGACTCTTGTATGTGCACAACACAATTAATAAGAACAGCTACAAAAATTAGTACACTTTTCTACATGGTTCCCAAATGGATGTGATGCTATTCTGCTTTCTTAATGTTAATCTTTTAAACACACACACACACACACACACACACGCACAGAGAGAGAGAGAGAGACAGAGAGAGACAGAGAGAGACAGAGAGAAAGAGAATATTGCTTTAGAAAATGTATGGAGCAGTAAGTACATTTTTTTTAACTTAAGTAAATTAGATTTTTTCTGTCCAAACAACTTTAGTGACTTGGCTATTTCACCACTATTTTTTTTAAAATTTAAGTTAGGTTTATCTTGGAATTCTATTCAATCCTTACTGTTTTCACAAATACTGCAGAATTTTAGATTTTCGTGAAAGTATGTGTACACAAATAAGTAATTCATTAAAGTTTAATTGGTTGAATTTCTCTATTCCAGTAAAAGCAATACATCTATCTATCTAGGGAAAAGGATTGGGATTTAGGTAAAAGTGAAGAAAAGTGGAATAAAAACCACCATCAAACTGGGACTTGAAAATTACTTGAAAGTAAATTTATTGTTGCAAAGCACGTCAGACAATTTTTCAACAATCTGAAATACAGATATTGACATAAAGCTAAAATAATGCAAATCCAAGGTCTGAAGTTGATGAGAAGCAAACCTGCATGTTTATTCAATTGATGGGGCTGCAAAAAGGAAAGGCAAGAGAGTGGAGGAGGTAAAACACCAGGCTGCAATGGGTCCTTCGCCCACTAATTCCTTCAGTGCTGCTCCTGGTCCAGGTCAGCAGCAGCCAGAACCCCCACACTGCTGGCTGCTGCCACTGCCACAGCAATCGGAGCTCTGGGGTCTGTGGCAGTGGGGCCTGCGGCGTCTGTGGTGGCTCAGGCAGCAGCCACCTCCCCCAGAGCTGGAGTCACAGCAAGAAGGGATTGGAGGTGGGCATGGGGATGCACACTTTTGGGGGCATTTGAGGGGACACTTGGGGATAGGACACTTGGGAGGGGGCTGGCACTGCTGGCAGGACATCTTGGTGGGATTTCAATAAACCTGAATGACAAAATAGAAACATATATAGAAACTTAATATCAAGAGCCATTACATTTTTTCTATTTTAAAATCCTCCCCCAAGGTGATGAAGAGGAATATCTAAAATAAGGACATGTATAGAAACCTCTTTGAGACAGAGTATATCTTCATTACTTTTGTATCCCTAGAGCTTTCAATAATTCTTAGTATTTGTTAGGCGGTTTATAGGTGACTTCTGAACTAATAAAGCCAGCAAAATTTGAAGCCATCTCAAAGACATGTTAAATACATTGCAATTCTACCCACATGAATCTATCTAGAAATGGAATTTAGAAATTGGTAGAAAATCTGTTTAATAAATAATAATAAATTTGAGATCTGCACAGCTACAGAAAAGCTTCCTTCAGAGCAATGGGCTTAGCGCCAGCAGGCCAACTATTGGTAGGGCTGCAGCAATCCTAGGTCATTCATCATCTCCCTGTCTGATCACAGGGATAATCCTTCCCAGGTTGGTTCCTGCTTTGTTCAGAGTCAACTACTACTTCCGGCCTTCTGGCCTTGTCCACCATTTCTTCCTGCTACTCCTCCTCTACGCTTCACTCTTCCCCTTCCAGAATTACTCTCCATCTCCATCTTCATCCCGCTAGCGCCGCCCTCTGGATTCCTATAGAAACACTCATCCTGGGCTGAGACGCAGCCGCAGATGCGTCCCTTAGGAAGCAGAGCAGATGAGGAGCCAGCAGCAGGAACACACTTGATATGGATCCTGGGACTGGGCCTCGGATGAGCCATTCTAAGGGCAGGAGCAGGATGTGGTTGTTGCACATGTGCAGGGTCATGCCTGACATTCTCCTGCCTCCTGGTTTCACCTCCTCCTGAGCTGGATGATGAGCTTCCCAGGTAGCCTATTCAGCACTAGTGGGAGAGAGGGTGACTTTATGAGACTTTTTGTAAATCAGACCCTTTTCCCAGGCTAAAGTCTCAAGGTGTGGCAAGCAGAGGGGTTTAAGGCTATGGGTACTTACCTTTCAAGCCTCCCTCCTGAACACACTTTACTCAGTCCCTCAGGAAGAACTTTGGCACCAAAGGCTCCAAGACTGCCCGAGATTTAGCCCCTAACATATTCCAGCCAAATTTCAGCCAGAGGCTGTGGACCTTTCCCAGGTCAGTCAATCCTGAGATGCTGGTCTGGTACCTTAGGCCTCCTTACTCTTTTAGAGAGTATCCCCCATGCTTTTAGACCAGGCCAAGTCCCCAATCCTAACTGTGGAGAGGAATGCCCCTTGGTCAGTCACTCTTCTCTTTAGAATTTCTCTTCTAAGAACACTTCAGCCTGGAATTCAAAGGCTATCATATTTGTCTACTTCTATTTGGGTTACCAAGGAACTTGTCATTAGCAAGGGGCCTTTTGAGTAGGAGTTTCTGAGTTTTTCTGTGGTGTGTTGTGTATGTGATTCTGCCACATTTAAGTAGCTCATGAGCACAGGTCAGAGACTTGAGACTTCTACCAATTCAGGAACTTTTTGTGAAAGTATCTGTCAACCACACACACACACACACACACACACACACAGACATGTTGCATTTATTGCAACTATATTTTTTTAAAAAGGACTGATTTTTTTTCCTCAACAAACATACAAGAAGATCATTACGAGGAAGGTATTTTTCCTATCATAGAAAAAAATTCTTCCCTTTTACCCATCAAAACACTCTAAACCAACAAGAAAAAGAAATTTGGTGTGTGTTGCTCTAATTCTCAAAAGGTTTATATAGGATGCAACTCTTCATGCAACCCATTAAGATTGGTTTATTTCTCCTTACATATATCATATATGATATATGTAGATACACATATAATCACGATGTACTTCTGGAAATACGTACTATGTAAAATAAATGCCTAACAATGACAAAGTTAGCTGATATGAATGAACATGAAGACATTGATAATGATGATAAGGAAGATGAGTAAATCTCCAGCCTATATTTCCCCTCTGTAAAGAAAGAAATTACTTACTTTTATAGTAACTTCTGCTATTACTAACTCAGAAAATGTGCATTAGACAGCAGGAATGGAATTGTTGTGGAGGGCAGATTTTCCAGCAAGTATTTTTGTAAGAATGTCCTCCCATTTTCCATCTCTCTCTCCCAGTCCAGTGCCCCATGTTGATGGTGTTTATGGCAAGCGAATCATCGCTACAGAGGGCTGTTGTAACAAGCAGTGACCTACCACATTTGAGCTCTTAATCTGGGACCAGCACTGCCTCAATTGTGTGAGAAATACAGATGAGTTAACCTTGTTCCTGTCCTCAGGACCTCACAGTAGAACTGGAGAAAGAAACAGAAACACCTAAGAAGTTAGATGGTGATGCTGAACCTCAACACAGAAGAAACATGGTGTGATTAAAGGAAAATTTCAAGGTTGACACCAGTGGTCTTAGTCGGCAGTCATAAAACAAAAAGATGCCAGGACTCAACTGTAGACTAATTAATTCAGAATTTCTGGGAATAGGGCCCCAGCACTGGTGTTTTTAAAAATGTCCCAGTTGAATGTGTTGTGCAAACAGAGATGAAAACTATTGGTGTAGCCCTACTCTGTCCAATACAGTAGCCAATAATCACATGAGACAATAAAGCCCTTGAAATACAACTTGTCTGAATTGAGATGTGCCATAGCATAATGCTGAGTTTGAAGACATAAAATTGCTTCAAATGTAAAATATCTCACTAATATTTTAGACTGATTACATGCTGAAATGCAAAATTATGGATATACTAGCCTAAATAAAATATAGTATTAAAATTAATTTTACCTAAATGACCTATAAATCAAAGATGAAGTCATAAGAAAAACTAGAAAATAGTTTTATTTGAATAAAAATGAAAACACAGACCATCAAAGCTTGTGGGATGCAGCTAAAGCAGTGCTTCCATCGCACTTAGAACAAAATCCATACCCTTACTGTGGTGTACAAGGCCCCGTCCAATCCTACTTCCATACTTGGACATTATTGCCTAACTTACTTTATCTCAACCACTAGGCTCTGGCAGCTCTGCTCCACTTGCTAGTCTTCTAATATACCAAGCATACTTGTTACTCACAGCCTTTACACTTGTTCTTCCAGCTACCTGGAAGAATTCTCTTCATCTAAATAGTAAATTGGTCCACTCTCTCATTTCACTGAGCCCTCTGCTTAAATGCCACCTCTCAACCCACCTTGACTATAATAGAAAACAAAACATAAACACCATTATTCTCCATCTCTACTCTGTTTATTTACTTCATACCTGTCAACACGTTACAATTTATCTATTTGTAGTCTTTCTTTGAAATAGAATGAAGGCTCCATGAAAGCTGAGATTTAATCAGTTTTGGTCATTGCTCCACTCTCTTAATATGTTGATATAAAGAAATATATTTTCTAATGATAAACAAATCTTACATTCCTAGATTAATCAGTAGTTGGACAAAATATATTCTTTTTTTCATACTGCTGATCTAATTACTTAGCATTTAGTTTGTAACTTTCATATATTTGTTTATAATTAATGTTAGTTTATCATTGTTTTGAGAAATTTGAGTTTAGGTGTGGTATAAATGTATCTTCCAATCATTTATATGACTTGCAAGATTTTGTAAAGATAATTGATATGGTTTGGATATTTGTCCCCTCCGAATCTCATGTTGAAATGTGACTCCAAATATTGGAAGTTGGGACTGGTGGAAGGTGATGAGTTATGGGGTCAGATCCCTCATGAATGGTGTTCTGCACAAGGTAATGAGTGGTAATGAGATCTGGTTCATGGGATATCTATTTTTTTAAAGAGTATGACAACCCCCATGCACTTTTCTCCCCTTTCTCATCATGTGATATGCCAGCTTCCTCTTTGCCTTCCACCATGAGTGGGAGCTTTCTGAAGCTTCACCAGGAGCAGATGCCAGCACCATGCTTCTTGTGCAGCCTGCAAAACCATGAGCCAAATAAACCTTTTTTCTCTATAAATTACCCAGCCTCAGGTATTCCTTTATATCAATGCGGAACAAGCTAACACAATAATAATTATTTGTTCCTTGAGTTGGTATTAAAACTCTCTTTTTAATTCCTTTTAGTTTGATAATTACTGAGGCATAGTTTTTTAATTCTCTGTTTTAATACAAAATGGAAATCAATAAAGAAAGAAAACAAAAAAATCTCTAAACATATGGAAATTAAACAGTATACTCCTAGTCTAGGAGTTAAAGAGGAAATCTCAAAGAAAATTCTTAAAAATACTTAGAAATGAACAAAAATGAATATACAATATATAAATATGGAATTATTTATAGGCTGAATGTGTCCCTCACAAAAAAAAAGACTCATATATCCCCATGTGATATTATTAAGAGAGGGACCTTTGGGATGTGACTAGATTATGAGGGTGGAGCCCTCATGAATGGGATTAGTGCCCTTATAAGAGGAAGTAGGAGAGAATTTTTCCCTGGCCATGTGAATATACAATGAGAAGGTGGACATCTGCAAGCCAGAAAGAGTGCCCTCACCAGACACTGGATCTGCTATCACTTTGATTATGAACTTCCCAGCCCTCAGCACTGTAAGAAATAAATGTTTGTTGTTTAAGCCGCCCAGTCTATGATCCTTTGCTATTGTAACCAAAACTAACTAAGACAGAGAAACAGCCAAAGCAGTGTTAAGAGGAAAATTTTTAGCCCTAAGTGTTCACTAGAAACAAATAAATTCCACAAAACAGTAATCTAAGTCTCTGGCTCACGATACAAGACAAAGAGCAAAATACACCTGAAACAGATAGAAGAAAAAGTAAAGATGAAACAAAAATCAACCTAATTTAAACTAGAAAATAATATAAGAAATTATTGCAATAAGGCTCATTAACCAACAATAAAATTTATAAACCTCTAGCAAGTTTCACAAAAATAAAAAGAGAGACGACAAAAATCACCAATACCAGGAATAAAAAGTTTAGTATCACTACAGATCCCTCAGCCATTAAAAAGATAAGGGAATGCTACAAACACTTCTCTGCTCATGAATGCGACAGCTTTAAAAAACTGAGCCAATTTCTCTAAAA
This sequence comes from Theropithecus gelada, assembly GCF_003255815.1. NCBI lineage: Eukaryota > Metazoa > Chordata > Mammalia > Primates > Cercopithecidae > Theropithecus > Theropithecus gelada. The sequence continues at coordinate 18,084,564 of NC_037668.1, read as the reverse complement.
CCACAAACTACTAAGACTAAGCTAAGATGAAATAAGTGATCTAGATAGTCCCAGAACCATTCAAGAAATTGAATTTATTGCTTAAAAGCTCTGGAAAAAAAATGTGTAAGCCCAGGTGGATTCACTGGGGAATTCTACCAAACATGTTAAACAAAAATAACATTTGTTTTCCATACTTTCTTTCAGAAATTTCCACAATTTCTTTCAGAAAATAGAAGTAGGCAGAATATTCTCAACTCATTTAATGAGGCCCATCATTTCTCTGATATTATAATCAGATAAATATAGTACGAAAATAAAGAAAACTACAATACACCTTTTAAACTTAGACACTAAAATCGTCAACAAAATACCAGCAGATCTCATCCAACAATATGTAAAAATAATTATACATAATGATCAACTGGGATTTATTTCAGGTATGCAAAGCAGGATCAGCATTTGAAAATTTATGAAACCCATTATATCAACAAGCTAAAACAGAAAAATCACACAATCATATCAATTGGTGCAGTTAAACACTTGACAAAATTCAGTACCAATTCATAATACAATCTCTTAGCAAGTTAAAAATAGAGGGGAATTAGCTCCAATCGATAAAGACCATCTACAAAAATTCTACAGGTAACATCATACTTAGTTGTGAAAACCTGAATTCTTTCTCCCACGATTGAAAACAAGGCAAAAATGTCAGGTGTTCACTATCTCCATTTGCTGATGGCATATCTCAAGAAATCTAAGAAAAAACAAAAACTCTAGAACTAATAAATGAGTCAAAAAATGTTGCAAGGTACAAAGTCAACACAAGAAAACAAAACACATTTCTACAGGTTAACAGTGAACATGCCAAAAGTCTAATACCATTTATAATCCTTCCAAAAAAAATGCTTAGGTATACACTGAGCAAAATATGGACAGAATTGGTATACTGAAAATCAGAAAACAATGATGAAAGAAATCAGAGAAGACCTAAATAAATGGAAAAATACACTGTGTTCAAGGATTGGAAGACAACAATAAAGATGCCAATTTTCCCCAAACTGAGCTAAAGGTCTAATACAATTCCCAATAAAATCTCAGCAAAGTTTTTTTTTTTCCCAAATTAAACTTGTTTAAACATTTATATTAAAAGGCATAGGCCCTAAAGTAGATCAAATGGCCTTGCTAAATAAGAATAATTCTATCCAATATTAAGTCTACAGTAACCAAGATCGTATGGTACTGGTGTAGGGACACACACAGAGATCAATGGAATGGAATAGAGAACTCATAAACAGACCTACACAAATATGTTCAACTCATCTTTGACAAAAGTGCAAAAGAATTTAAGTGGAAGAATATCTTTTTCAACAAATGGTGTTGGAGCAATTGGACATCAACAGGTAAAAAGAAATTTTGAGCTAAACCCTACACTTTATACAAATGAACTCAAGCGGAAATGTAATGTCATTAAATAACTAAAGTAATCACTGAGTGGCAAAACATATCTGCATTACACATAACTAATAAAAGTCTGGTACCCAAAATGCAGAAATAAAATGCCTACCCATCTTTACAAAACAGAAACACATAATAGAAATATGAGCAAAGGGCTTGAAAATAAATCTAACAAAAGGGGACGTTCAAATGGCCAATGAAAGATGCTCAACTTCATAAGTAATCTAGAAAATGCAAATTAAAGAGATGATAATAGATACTGACACTCACCCGATTAGCAAAATTAAAATGGTGTGCCAGTACCAGTAATGGTGAGGATGCAGAGCAGCAGAAATTATCATACAATACTGATCAGGATAAATATTAATGCAATCCCTCTGGAAAACATGTTGTTGTTATCCAGATAGATGAAAATATGTCTATCCAGTAATCGTACTTCTGGGGAAAAATAAAAACTTCCCAGATATGTCCCAGAAGACATATATAAGAATTTTCATAACAGAATTAGAATTATTTGTCAAAAACTAGACGCAAACTAAATGATCATCATCAGTAGAATAGATAAGTATGTTTTGGTATAGTGTAATATACTATTCAATAATGAAAATGAATAAGGTACAGATCAACATACAGTAGGATTTACCTTCTCAACTGGACATTGAACAAAGAGAAAAAAATTATATAAAACTGTGACTCCTTGTTTATAAAGCTTAAAAACTCAACTGGGAAGCATACATCGATGGCAAAACTACAATGAAAATTAAAAATTGTGACATGCTTACCTTTGGTGGGGGTGGAGAAGCATCTTGTGATTGGGGGACATGGGGCAACTCTGGAGTTCTAGCAGTCTTCTCTTTCTTATCCTCATTGTGGTTGGTATTATTTGTGTTTCTTTTTAAATTACATAAATATATTTTATTTATTCTTTTGTATGTAGATTATATCTCACAATAAAAATGAATATACTAACAAATTAGGAAGTAAAACAGCAAGCAAATAAAATCTTAGCAGAAAGTCTTGAAGACTATGTGTATAACTTAAGAACATGAAAAAAAAAAAAACTCTTAACCAAGAAGTCTAAAACTTTCAAGATAAAAGAAAATTTAAAATTTAAAATTTCTTATAGCAAACAATATTACTATAAGCCAATATGGCTCATTAAAATATAAGGAGGAAGAGGAGAAGTACGCTGGCTAATTTTATGGAGACTTGACTGGGCCCTAAGGTGCCCAGACATTTGGTCAAACATTACTCGGGCTGTTTCTGTGTGGATGTTTTTGGATGAAATTAACATTTGAATTTGTAGACCGATTAAAGTAGATTACTCTTCCCTGTGTGAGTGGGCTTCATTCAATCAACTGATGACTAGAATAGAACAATAGGGCTGAGTAAGAGGAGATTTCTTCTGCCTGACTGCTTTGTGCTGGGATATTGATCTTATTGTGCTGGGATCGTGCTCAGATTGCAATTTCCACCATCAGCTCTCCTGGTTCTCAGGCCTTCAGATTCAGACTAGAACTATCCCCTCTTCTAGGTTTCCAGTTTTCCAACGACAGATCTTGAGATTTCTCAGCCTTCATAATCATAAATCCATTTCCAATTCTTATCATAAATTTGTATCTCTACCTATATCTGTAACTAACTATATCTATATTTCTATCCAGACCTATATCTCCTACTGGTTCTGTTTCTTTGGAGAATACTGACTAATGCAGAGGGAAAATACTTAAGATAGACCAGAAAAAAAAAACCAAGGAGTATGCTGAAAAATAAGGCAGAGTATATGAATAGGTAGTTCGCAGAGAAACAAAAAAGAAAAAGTGTGGGCAATACATATATGAACGTAGACTCAGAATTAGTACTATGAGAATTTCAAATTAAACTAACAATGACATATAATTACCTATAGGAGTTGCAATATTTACAAAAAGGGGCAAAGAAAAGAAGCCTCAAGCATGATAAGGAGGGACTAGAGTGGAAGAACACAGGTGGAGATGTTAATTGGTACCCATTGGTGTCATGCAGAAGAAGGCATAGGATGCTTTATAAGCCCATTTTCAGCAGGGCCTTGCTCTGAACTGAGCCCATCATCTCACCACACACACCTCTCAGCCTGCTGATAGACTGCTATTTTTAATTCCCCTGATGGTGCCCTCACTCTTCCTCACACTTCCTCCCCAAGGCACAGAGCCTCAGTCATCCAAACAAGCTGCTTCTCTGTCCTAAAATTATTTTAATATGAGTGCTGAGCTGAGACCAGAACCTAAGGAGGGCCAGACCCAGGCTGGGCTACATGCAGCTTATTTTACAGCTATGTAAGAGTGATATTTCTTTTTTTGTTTATTTTGGTTTATATTTTGTTTCATATATATATTTTGAAAGTGATATTTCTCATAATTCTCCTTCACACCCTCCAGGCCTGATCCTTTGCAGTGAGGCAGATACAGCAATAAAGGTGGGACATGGCCCAGAGCCTGGTTCCATACTGTGTCTCACTTAGCCGTGGATTGAGTCACAGGGACTGAGCAGGCCCATACTGAGGTGTTCCTTCAGCCTTACATTGCTTAAGTATTTATTTAACCATTGTTTCGTGGAGAGGCTGGAACATGAAAGAAAGCAAAAACTGGACAGACTCCTCCTCCCCGGAGAGTAGTTGAGTGACAATGAGTTGTCATTTAAACTTGCCCCTAAGGGTTCTGATTCTCATACCAAGCATTTTAAATCTGATGAAAAGAATTCTGTTAAATAAATCTTTTTGCTCGGAGTGCAAAAGATTTTTCTAACTTTGTCATCATGGCATGAAGAGAACATGAAAATAAGTTACATTAGGCATGGTGAGTTAAACTGAGCAAGCAGCACATGGCCAGCAGCGCTCAGCCCTAGGGCTGTCAGTCCCTTCAGGCCCCTGCCTGGGCTGAGAGGGTCCACATCTCGCAGTCTCCGAGTGCACACGCGCAGTCCCATTGAGAAGCCCTACTGTGAGGCTGCTCTTTCAGGATTGCCCCTCTGGAGACTGCTTCCAGCATACCTCTTTCTCACGCCCCACTCTTACCAAAGCATCCTTAAAAGTGTATGGCTGGGGCACTGGACTTTAAGGGATTTGAAAAGAATAAAAGAATTGACAATGGCCAGGATACTTCACGAAGAGGCAGAAGAGCTTTATTGTTGTATAAGGTAAGGTGGGAAGGTAAGATCAGGATCCAAGATGGGCTCTTGGGCCATGACAACAGACAAAACACTTCACAAGGTGTGTCAGCCCAAAGGAAGGAGAAAAAGGGGCAGGAGAAGCATCATTCTGGGACAGATCCTGGCTGCAAGTTTCTCCATAAGTGTTTCTCTGTGATGTTTGAGGTCTGGTCAGCAGCAGCCCCCAGAGCTGTGGCAGCAGCTAGAGCCCCCAGAGGGTTCACACTCACAGCAGTCTGGGCTCTGGTGCCGGTGCCGGTGGAAGAGACGGGGCCTGTGGTGGCTCAGACAGCAACTGCCACCCCCAGAGCTCCAGCAGCCCCCAGAGCTGGAGCCACAGCAGGAAGAGACTGGAGGTGGGCATGGGGCTGGGCACTGGGGTGGGCACTTTGGAGGACACTTGAGTGGGCATTTTGGGGGGCACTTGGAAGGGGGCTGGCACTGCTGCTGGTTTTGCTGGCAGGACATCTCAGTGCGACTTTTTCAACCTGAAAGTTGAAATAATCAAACCCTTTAGCTGTGAAAAGGCAAGGATGGCAATTTTATCTCTTTTAAAACTAAATCATATGGTGACGGTGAATAATATTCAGTGTGTGTATATGTATACACATACACACATATGTATCAACAAGTGAAAGAAAACAACTTAAATCTTTCCTGCTGAATGAAGATATATACTTGAAAATCAGATGCAATAAGAAGCTTCTTATTCTGTCTTTTAGTAGATAGGCAGTATCTTCAAATCTTCATAACCTTGAATAGAGTATTCACACCCAACAAAGTATCCATTTTTGAAATATAAGAATAAGCCCTTGATGAAACTGTCAGATACACATTTCTCATAGCCCAAGGCAAGATTTCCAGAAACTCAAGTCAGACTGTCTCTCTTTTCTGCACATAATAGCACAGAATCAAAGACATAACTCTCTGAAGCCTTCGTTCATCCTCCCATTCCCCTGTGCCCTCTGGTCTCCCAGGTTGCCACTCACCGTGGTCACACACAACACAGACACGTCCCAGGGGAGTCAGAGCAGATGAGGTGCTGGAGCTGAGTATGTCTTTTATAGGCTCAGGCTTGGCTCTGGGAAGAGCAGGAGGTGGCTCTTGCACAACCAGGCACGTGCTGGGTCATTCTGACATTCTTCTGCCTTCTTGTCCCTACAATCCAAGGAAGCACTGGGAGCTCCCAAGACCTCCCTCCGGGACGAGGGTCTAAAGGAGCTTTAACCAGTCACAGCCTCCTCCAGGCCGGGTACCCGTGGAGCTGCCAGAAGATTCTTAAGGAACTCGTGCCCGGACAAAAGCTCAAAGAGTGACTTCTAAGAACACCAGAGATCCTTGCCATAGCTTCTCTGTGGAAGTATGCTATTTCAGTTTCTTCCCATCCCTGAGTATAGTTTTCCAAGCCTGCTTCCACAGCTAAGCAGGTTTCTTTGTGGCATTGAGTCAGAGACCAATTCCTTCATGGAATACTCTTCCCCTTCTGCTCAGACCCTCATTCCTGACCCCATGTCCCTGTGTAGCCCACAGAACCCTGCTAACAGGATTAATAAGTGATTCAAGATGGTTTCCTCAGATTTGGTGGTGATGATCATTGTGACTAAACTTCTTCACTTAGAAATTAAAATGTCTACTGTGTAACAAGGCAGTTTTTAAAATAAGGCAATAGTTTCTTGAATTGGACTCAGAAGAGCTCTGTGTTTATGAGCCCAGTCACCTCAAAGACTTTATTTAGACAATCTAAACCCTCAACTGTAAAACAGGCCTATTAGCACCTTCCTCTCTGAATTGTTGGTTCCATCAAGTGAGGCTTTAGCACATGATAAGGCACAAGGAAGACACTTAAACAATGTCAATTTTTAAAAGAACAGGGGCAGGGTGTAAGACAGAAAAATGGACAATATTCAGTTCCTGTCTTTGAAATTTTTATTTAAAAATATAGGTAGGCTAGCGAAGACTCTCTTAAGAATGTACAGTGTACATTCAGGATTTTGAGAAGTCTAACTATTTCTTGTCAAGAGGATGATGGGAATCAAATGATTTATTTAATCTTGTTGGTGAATGAGAGGAGAGTAAGGAATCTGATACCATTTTGGATAAGATACATTCTTTGGATAAGATACATTAATCAATTTATTTCATCCATCCATCAAACATTTACTGACAACTTACTATATGGCATAAGTTAGAATACAGCTTTTGAAAAAGATAGTCCCTTCTTTCATATACCCTTGGTCTAGAAGGTTGAAGTATATGATCTTTACATTTCTGTCATACTAAGAGATGCCCCATCTCCAATAGTTTTATTTTCTAGTCTCAGATGTAGTTCCCTACCCTTGAGGGTATTCAGGTCAAGAGTAAAAAATGTTGATATCCAAACATAGCAGTTAATCAAAAAGATACTATTTTGTCAGCTACGAGGTATTCAGTGATCATCTATCCAAACACTTTGGTTTATAGAGGCGAATACCATGTGTGTTGTGTGACCTCTAGGAATTCAAAATCAGGGGACATTCTGAAGACCTCTGTGAAATTTATGTGCATACAAAATGAGTCTATTTTCCAAGGAGATTGTTGGGACACTGGATCACCTGATAATGCCTGAGGGGATGTTATGCCAGGTTCCTCATTCTCCTTGACAAAGATGGTAGTAACCATGAAGGAAGAGAATGGGATGGGCTGTGCCTTTATGAATGTGTGTGTATGTGTGTGTAGGCAGCATGGGCATGAGGGTGCATTTGCAAGGCCAGGAACAAGCACAGCAGTGTGGCCAAGGGTTGGAGAGAAGACCACAAAGCTGCTATGTGCCTCCTTCACAAGAAGCCAGTCTCAGGAGACAAAATGTCCTTCCATATTTTTTATGATAAAATATGATCAGCCACTGTTAGAGATCAGGCTTACAGCCTTTGACACCAGTAAGAATTCTAGGTAATCTTGGCTTTGTGTCCACAGTCATTAAGTCACCAGAGCATGAGCTCAGGATCAGGTCTTACCCCTTGTTTCTTTTCCTGGGGAGTCTAGCAGTTGACTGTAGCCTATTGATTACATGGATGAATGGATGAATTAAATGTTATTAGAAGAATTACCTGGGAGTTATTTAAAGTACTTCCTTTAAGCCACTTCCACCTCCCCTTTGCCTAGAAAGTCACTGACCTGCAGTTTGATCCTGCCAAATGTCTTCTAAGAGGCAAATATTTTTGCTGTGACCTCAAACTAACTCTATCACAAAACCTACTGATCTCCAAAACATGCTCTCTCTTTGTAGTACTTCCTCTCTTATTCACCAGTCATGGGACGTTACCAATGTCACTCACCCCTCTCCTTCAGCTTCTGCAAGTGATAGGTTGATTATTTTATAGTTCCTTCTTGTAAAATGCATCTCTTAGCTCATTTCAACCTCTCCTTCCCACTGAAAACAGATAACCCCAGTCCTAAGCCACCAGCTCATAGAGCAGACCTGGAGGTGAGGTGGGGGACAATAGTTTCCTAACAAGGGATGGCTACATAGTGACCTGGGTCCCTGCAACTATTGCCCAGTGGTAAGATTTCTGCTGAAGCCATTTATAACTTTTGGGCAGAAGAAGCTGGTGGGGTATCCTGGAATCTCCCATGATTTTTCAAAGGGACAAAAGAGGAGACAAGAATATCAAGAATATCTAGACATGTACATTTAATGTGTAAGAATCACACCCTGCTCCTCCTGGAGCCAGAATGAACCCTACAACCTGCTCCAGGACCCTCTATATGAGGCATCCTTGGCCCTGGTCCTGGTCTGTTATCTGTTTTTACTTTTCAGGTACCGGTCCTCTTCTTGGTCCATCATTATTGTGAGTTTATCCAGAGAAGCCAAGGAAGGGGCCCTAATCAGGAGTGGGGCAGACAAATAGAGAACCCCTCTGGGAGACTGGATCTTCAGAAAGGACAGAAGGACATGGAGGGAGAGAAGGGCAAGAGGAATAGAGGGTCATTTGTACAGTATGGGAACTAGCCCAGAAACATTAGTATGTCAGAGAAGGAAATTAGGGAATACCTGCTTTAAGTCTAGCTTGCTGAGAAGAACTTACTATAAGCTGTGTGAATTTCACACAGTAAATAGTGCAGGCCTTCCCAGTTTAACTGCTTGAGATCTGCTTGAGATCACAGACTCTGTAGCTAAATTACCTAGATTTGGATTCTAAGAACCAGCTGTGGAACCTTAAAAATGTTCCCAAAATTGTCTGTGACTCTGTTTTCTCATCTATGAAGTGTGTAAAATAACTGTAACTACCTAATAGCAATATTGTATGAATTAAAGAGTGCATATCTTATAACAAGTAAAAAAGTTTAGAATTGCATACTTCTACAATTACTGTACATAGTTCTGAATTAGGTGTGAAGATGGAGCAATCCAACCAGCATGGGGGTTGACTAGAACTGAAATCTCACCTAGCAAGGCCAAAGAGCAAACATGAAAGAGTAACATGGGGAATGTCTTTCTTAATATCAATGGTTTTGTCAGTTACTTACAAGCAGAGGGAGAATTGTTTAGAAAAAGAAAAGTATCCTTAATCTAGGTTTACACACGTGTTCTACTGCTGAATTCACTTTCAGCTGAACTCTCATTGAGATATCCTGCCAACTGAGCCAGCAACAGTAAGAGTACCTCCCAGGAGCTAGCCAATATGCTCATCCCTCAGTCTCCTGAGTTCTTTTCAGCATTGGGGGTAGTGCTGGTCCTGCTCTGGGAGCAGCTGCTTCTGGAGTTAGCACAGGCAACGCACAGTCAGCTGACCTTGGTTTCAGAGCTGCTGCGGCAGCAGCGAGAGAGCCTGGGGAGTCAGAGAGAGAGCAGCACCGCAGCTCTCGGATACTGCTGTGGATCTCAGAGGGTCTGAGTTGAGATAACCACACACAAGAATCCACCCTGGCCCCAAACTCCTTTTCTATTCTCCCCTCTTTCTGGGCTGACCCTTTGGGGACACAAGAGGGTGACCAGGTAGAATTTTCACTCCATTTGGAGGTGAAAATTCTCTCTGGGGATTCTGGCCCCAGTGACAATCCATCCACCTTTTCCTTTTCACAATGTGTTCTGGTTACTGTTGACTCTCTTCACTTGGGTTATGTTTCTAATAGCCCAACTCAGAGTTAATCATCTGCCATCTTCCCCCTCTAGATATCTTTGAAAGAGATGAAGCCATAACACCAAATATGGTTTCTGATTGCACAGCACACTTCTTCTCGGAGCCTCACCCTCTTCCTGCCCTTGAGAGATGATCCAGACCCCTGATCCTTGGCCCACCTCTGGGTGATGGGTGGATTAGAGGTGGGGAGACAGCAGAAGTAACTTGGAGCCTTCTCCAGGCATCCATAAGCCAGGTCTTGTGCCTGTCTCCAAGGAGCTCCCCACAGCACTCCAGACCTCAGCTGCAGGCAGTGAATTCCCCTGCCTAATCAACCTTCCACGCAGGCTTGCCTCAGTGCATATAGCAGAGCCCATAAAGATGGAACTGTGGGCGGGACGTTCCTGAATGTTGTGTTAAGAGGTAAGTGAAGTGTACCCAACGAGTCTGTGTCACTGTTTCCAGAAACCCAGAAATCCAGATGTCTTTTCTCAGCAGGTCAAATTATATCAAGAACTACTTGATTGGATGTGTGCCCAATATACATGCCCCCTTCATTCTTAACTCACATCTTCAAATTCTGTCCAGAACCAAACCATGTCTAGATATTAAAATTTATACTTCTTCATCCTCCTTGTACATACAAGCAGCCAGGGAGATTTAGAAAGTCATTGGGGCTTTAGGAAAGCGCACGTAAGAGGCTTTACAGCGGTCAGGGCCTTTTACCCACCCTTTCTCCTTCTTCCTAGCTGAAGCACAGCCTTGCAGATCAGAACTGTATCAGGCACCTCAAGATCACCAACTGCCTCCCAGGAAACAACCACTAAAAATGAAATAATGAGACAGAGGTGTATCCATCTCTGAAGACTTCGTGGAACCACTGCAACAGCCATGGACTACCGACTTCTGACTTCATCATATATGAGTGGAAATAGGCTCCCTTCTTTTTTAAATCGCTGTCATTTTTGAGTTCCTGTGATAGCAGAAGAAAATAACTTCTAACACACATGCACACATGCCAAACACAAGGTAAGATGCAATGAAAAGCAAATAGTTATACTGGAAATTATCCTGCATATGGAAGGTTAGTTAGAGAAAGGATTATGCTCACTATGAAAGGAGCACATGGAGGCCCGGATAGTAGGCCCACTGGGGATTGCTCCCACTTAAGGCAGAGGTCCCTGAAAGCAGACTCAGTGCCCACCTCTCTGCAGGCCAGCCTTCACCTATCCCAGGCAACCTTAGGTCCCCTGCTTTGTGTTCCATTTTATACTATTTGGGTTTTTTGGTTTGTTTTGTTTGCTGACATGTAAACACTAAAGACAAGGGAAAACTTCTTAATCAACTCAAGAAACCCTGAAGCTATAAAAGCAAAGAAAGTCATGTTTCAGTATATAAAAACTAAAAATGTTTCCATAGCAAAAGTTATTACAAACAGTCAATTAAATCTGATGCATTAAATATTTTAATAAAGGTAGATCAAGGTTAATATCTGTGATATATCAAAAGCTCTTGAAAATTGAAAAGAAAATTTGAAATCATATTATGAAAGTTGTAGAAATGGCCAATGTGCATGTTTTTAGCAGAATAAAATTACTACTGGTCAGGGACTTGAAATTTCAGTTAATAATGAGACTGACTGAGCAGAAGCTCTTTAGTTTAATTAGATGCCATTTGTCGATTTGGGCTTTTGTTACAATTGCTTTTGCTGTTTTAGTCATGAAGTCTTTGCCCATGCCTATGTCCTGAATGGTATTGCCTAGGTTTTCTTCTAGTGTTTTTGTACTTTCGGGTTTTACGTTTAAGTCTTTAACGTCCATCTTGAGTTAATTTTTGTATAAGGTGTAAGGAAGGGGTCGAGCTTCTGTTTTCCGCATATGGTTAGCCAGTTTTTCCAGCACCATTTATTAAATAGGGAATCCTTTCCCCATTGCTTTTTTTTTTTTTTTGGTCAGGTTTGTTGAAGATCAGATGGTCGTAGAGGTGTGGCGTTATTTCTGAGGCCTCTATTTTGTTCCATTGCTCTACGTATCTGTTTAGATATCAGTACCATGCTGTTTTGGTTACTGTAGCCCTGTAGTACCGTTTGAAGTCAGGTAGTGTGATGCCTCCAGCTTTGTTCCTTTTGCTTAGGATTGTCTTGGCTATACGGGCTCTGTTTTGGTTCCATATGAAATTTAAAGTAGTTTTTTTGTAGTTCTGTGAAAAAAGTCAGTGGTAGCTTGATGGGAAGAGCATTGAATCTATAAATTACTCTGAACAGTATGGCCATTTTCAAGATATTGATTCTTCCTATCCATGAGCGTGGAATGTTTTCCATTTGTTTGTGTTCTCTCTTATTTCCTCGGGCAGTGGTTTGTAGTTCTCCTTGAAGAATTCCTTCACCTCCCTTGTAAGTTATATTCCTAGGTATTTTATTTTCTTTGTAGCAATTGCAAATGGGAGTTCACTCATGGTTTGGCTCTCTGCTTGTCTATTATTGGTGTATAAGAATGCTTGTGATTTTTGCACATTGATTTTGTATCTTGAGACTTTGCTGAAGTTGTTTATCAGCTTAAAGAGTTTTTGGACTGAGACGATAGGGTTTTCTGAATATACAGTCATGTCATCTGCAAAGAGATTCGATTTGATGTCCTCTCTTCCTATTTGAATACCTTTATTTCCTTATCTTGCCTGATTGTTCTGGCCAGAACTTCCGATACTGTGTTGAATAGGAGTGGTGAGAGAGGGCACCCTTGTCTTGTGCCGATTTTCAAAGGGAATGCTTCCAACTTTTGCCCATTCAGTATGATATTGGCTATGGGATTGTCATAAATTGCTCTTATTATTTTGAAATATGTTCCATCAATACCTAGCTTATTGAGAGTTTTTATCATGAAGGGGTGTTGAATTTTATCAAAGGCCTTTTCTGCATCTATTGAGATAATCATGTGGTTTTTGTCATTGGTTCTCTTTATGTGATGGATTATGTTTATTAATTTCTGTATGTTGAACCAGCCTTGCATCCCAGGGATGAAGCTGACTTAAATGTGGTGGATAAGCTTTTTGATGTGCTGCTGGAATCAGTTTGCCAGTATTTTATTGAGGATTTTTGCATTGATGTTCATCAGTGATATTGGCCTGAAATTTTCTATTTTTGTCGTGTCTCTGCCAGATTTTAAAATCAGGATGATGCTGGCCTCATAAAATGAGTTAGGGAAGATTCCCTCTTTTTCTATCGTTTGGAATAGTTTCAGAAGGAATGCTACCATCTCCTCTTTGTACCTCCGGTAGAATTTGACTGTGAATCTGTCTGGTCCTGGGTTTTTTTTTTGGTTGGTAGTCTATTAATTATTGCCTCAATTTCAGAACTTGTTATCGGTCTATTCAGGGATTCGACTTCTTCCTAGTTTAGTATTGGGAGAGTTTCTGTGTCCAGGAATTTATCCATTTCTTCTAGATTTTCTAGTTTATTTGCATAGAGGTGTTGCATAGTATTCTTTGATGGTAGTTTGTATTTCTGTGTTATCAGTGGTGATATACGCTCTATCACTTTTTATTGTGTCTATTTGACTCTTCTCTCACTTCTTCTTTATTAGTCTGGCTAGTGGCCTATGTATTTTGTTAATCTTTTCAAAAAATAATGTCATCAGAGTGAATAGGCAACCCACAGAATGGGAGAAAATTTTTGCAATCTATCCATCTGACAAAGGTCTAATGTTCAGAATCTACAAGGAACTTAAACAAATTTTCAAGAAAAAAGCAAACAACCCCATCAAGAAGTGGGCAAAGGGTATGAACAGACACTTCTCAAAAGAAAACATTTATGCGGTCAACAAACATATAAAAAAAAACTCATCATCACTGGTCATTAGAGAAATGCAAATCAAAACCACAATGAGATACCATCTCAGGCTAGTTCGAATGGTGATCATTAAAAAGTCTGGAAACAACTGATGCTCAAGAGGATGCAGAGAAATAGGAATGCTTTTACACCATTGGTGGGACTGTAAATTAGTTCACCCATTATGGAAGACAGTGTGGCGATTCCTCAAGTATATAGAACCAGAAATACTATTTGACCCAGCAATCCCATTAATGGGTATATATCCAAAGGATTATAAATCATTCTACTAGAAAGACACATGCACATGTAGGTTTATAGCACCACTGTTTACAATAGCAAAGACTTGGAACCAACCCAAATGCCCATCAATGATAGAGTGGATAAAGAAAATGTGGCACATATACACCATGGAATACTATGCAGCCATAAAAAGAATGAGTTTATGTCCTTTACAGGGACATGGATGAAGCTGGAAACCATCATCCTCAGCAAACTAACACAGGAACAGAAAACCAAACACCACATGTTCTCACTAATAAGTGGGAGCTGAACAATGAGAACACATAGACATAGGGCAGGGAATATCACACATTGGGGCATACTAGGGTTAGAGGTAAGAGGAGGGAGAGCATTAGGAAAAATACATAATGCATGCGGAGCTTAAAACCTAGATGATTTGTTCATAGGTACAGGAAACCACCATGGCACATATACACCTACGTAACAAACCTGTACATTCAACACATGTATCCCAGAACTTAAAGTAAAATAAAAAAAAAATGAGACTGGCAAAAATAATAAACAGCATTAAATCAAATAAAGTGACTCAGTGCAAAGGGTAATTTAAAATGCAGAGAATATGGAATCTCAGACTGGTTAAAGAGCTAGGTGCTTTTCTTAGCAGAAGTAAGGGTGAGGAGGCAGCTGAACATTTTGATAACAGACTCCGTCTCTGTCAGATTCTCTCTTCTCTGAATCAATTATCTTCATGTGGACACCTGTCAGCCTGAACCTAAGAAGCACTAGTCCTTATTTCCCCTGCTGTTTCCCTGTTTCCCTCCCCTTCTCCTATTAATACTAAAGATCCCCCAACCATCCTGGCACTTCTCTCCCCTCACATCTGAGGGTGGCTGGACAAAGAAGATAAACATTGAAGGAGAAAAAGTCTAATCTTCCCTACAGCATCTTGTACCATTTATTCACTGTATTTTCAAAGTGGAACCTCCATGTTTTTTGTAATAAAAATCTATGTCACTCATCACTCACCTGCCCGGCACATAGGCCAAGTGGCAGGACAGCATCCTGGGACTCAGATCTAACACTGAGAGGAATTGAAGACAGGTGTCCAAGGCAGCAAGTCAAAGGGCTGATTTTAACCAGTGACTCTCACTGAAAAGGAGTTCAGTGACTATGGGCTGCACTTTGCAGAATGAAGAGTCTCAACATTCATTTCAAGCATTTTATTCAACTATTGATTCTAACAGCAGGGAAGTTTTGCTTCATAGCGATGTGTTCTTCTCCATGGAGAAGAAGAAGTCTACAGAGGTTCCCAACCTTCCCAATGTCTGGAATACACAGAAAATTAGAACATGTGTCTGGCTTAATGGACAGAAAGGCAAAGCTGCCACAGCCAGAGGTGACCCTCTTGGAGCTCCATCCACCCTGCATTTGGGGGAATTAGTTCCTCGGAGCAGCTTTTCATGTATCACCTACTCAGGTCCTGTCCTTGACCCATGAAGAGAATTTCTCTGAGGCACTGACCTTTGGAGGACATTTGAAATCTCAGAAGAGAAGAGAATGACCAAGACAATTTGTGAGTCAGAAATCAGAGCTTTATTATAGCATGAGGTAAAGGAGGAAAAGAAGACCTGCAATTGAGGTGCTCCATCAAGTGCAAAGTTCTTCCAGGGAAGCCCCATGAGTCTTGGTGGCCCCTGTCCACCCATGAATGGAATGAGAGGAAATGGAAAGAGTTAAGCATCAGGTTGTAGCAGGTTCTTGAACATTCTGTCCAAAGAGTTCTTCTTAGCCCAGGTCAGCAGCAGCCCCCAGAGCTGTGGCAGCAGCCAGAGCCCCCAGAAGGTTCACTCTCACAGCAATCTGGGCTCTGGTGCCGGCGCCGGTGGAAGAGACGGGGCCTGTGGTGGCTCAGGCAGCAGCCACCACTCCCAGAACTGCAGCAGCCCCCAGAGCTGGGACCACAGCAGCCTCCAGAGCTGGGACCACAGCAGGAAGAGACTGCAGGGGAACATGGAGCTGGGCGCTGGGGTGGACATTTGGGGGGACACTTAGGTGGACATTTTGGGGTACACTTGGGAGGACACTTGGGAGGGGGCTGGCACTGCTGCTGGTTTTGCTGGCAAGACATCCTGGCAGAGTTTAGTCAGCCTAAAACATAATAATGAAACTCTTTAAATATTTAAAACCAACGATCATATTATACCTCTTCTGAAATCAATGCATGGGTGGGAGAAGGATTATATTTAGATTATACAGTCATATCAGTAATCTGAAAGAAAAACTTGAATCTTTCCTCCAAATGAAAGCACATACATTTAAAAATCCACAGAATGAGCTCCTTATTCTTCCTTTCAGGGGAAGCTGGGATTTCTCTATCCTCACAAGCCTGAGTAGAGTATTCACAGCTCCCTGAAGTACCTATTTCCTTAATACAAGCCCTAAGGACCAGCTGGGTGTTGCAGGACACACCAGGGTGTCCTCTGGAAAAAGATTTTGCAATGAAACCTCCAGATAAAAGGACTTGGCTTGAAGTATTTGCCAGTTTCCATGGTGGAAATATGCCCAACACGGCAGTTTTGAAGTTACCGATGTGAAGTCACTGAACAAGAATTGGAAAAGATGTGCACAGTTAGCTTTCCCCACCTATATGAGCTCCAGTAGGCCTCAGAGCCTCAATAGATTTGAGGCAGACTGGGTCCTATTCCTGCTCAGCATGGCAGAACACAAGCACACAACTCTCTTTCTCCAGCCTACCTCCATCCTCCCCATCCCTCTGCCCTGCTCATACCTCTCTGGTATCCCAGGTTGCCACTCACCCTGGTCACACACAGGAGCACAGACACGTCCCTGGGGAGTCAGAGCAGATGAGGTGCTGAAGCTGGATGTGTCTTTTATAGGGCCCAGGCTTGGCTCTGAGAAGAGCAGGAGGTGGCTCTTGCACAACCAGGCACGTGCTGGGTCATTCCTGACATTCTTCTGCCTCCTTGTCCCTGCAATCCAAAGAGGCCTCAGGAGCTTCCAGGACTCCTCTCTGGGGCTGGGGTCTGGGGAGGCTTTAGCCAGTCAGAGCCTCCACCAGGCGGGAGCCCTAAAGAGTTAACTTAGGGTACACAAGGGACTCATGCCTGGATGAGATCCTGTTCCCTGCATCTTTTGTATTCGTGTCCTCTGAAGAAACATCAGTTCTGAGCCACAACATTCCCTGACCTTGTAAAAATGTTCCATTATGACTCCCTCTACCCTGAGCAGTTTATCTTCCATGTTCTGCTGTAGATCCAGCCGTTCCAGGGGGCTTCTACGGCCTTGGCTCTTTCTAAGCATCCTACTCCCTTGCCTAGGTTCTCAGCCCTTCCTCCTGGGCTCTGTGTTTCTGCTTTTCCTCCGACTCACCGTGGCAAGCAGATTCAGTGGATTAAATCTGAGTTGGTTCTGTGGTCTAGAGCAGAGTATGATTGAGAATAAACAATTCCTTCTAAAATCAGAACATTATTCTTAGTCAGAGGAATTGTACTGAATGTGGTACTGGAATCAGAAAAATTGCATATGCTAATTGAGGGATCTTTGGAAATTGCTAGAACAATTATCAACAATTGCTAGAGTGTCACTATGATACTCACAATGAGTATCAGGTCTCATATGTAATAGCCGTTATAAACCAGGTATACCTATCTCACTGAGCTGTTTTTAATATTAAGTGATAAATAAGAAAGAGCTTAGTGTGACACTGTGTACCTGATAGACACTTAATAAATATGTGTTTAAAAGAAAAACTAATGCCATGTATTGAGTACTTACCCAGGTCTTATGTGGCATTCATTGTCCATATAGAACCCTTGCAAGACACTTAGTTTATTTGAAAACTCCCTTAGGAAGTGGACATCATTTCTTGTGGCTTCTGTGGAGAGGGAACTCCTTTCCTACCCTGAAGTAGAGGGTCAGAAAGGGGTCTACTTGTTCAGAGTTCTGATTCGGGGTTGCGCTAGACAGTTACCCATTCATTTATTCATTTATTTTAAACCGATATACTGAGGATGAACTTTGAAAACCTTAGGCTAACTGAAATAAATCAATCACAAAAGACTGCATTTCTTATGATCCTGTTTATATGAAATGTGTAGTCAACAAATCTGTGGAAATAGAAAGGGGATGAGGCTTTAGCCAGTTATAGCCTCTCTCAGGATGGATCCCTGAAGAGCTGACTTAGGGCATCTGAGGAACCAGAGCCTAAACAAGATTCTGTTCCCTGTACCTCATTTTACTTTTATGCACATCCTCTGAGGAAACATCAGTGGCTTCCAGGTACTTTAGCAGGCTGGGAGAAATTAGAAAATTACAACTAATGGATACAGGTTTTCTTTCTGGAGTAATGAAAATGTTCTGGAATTGTGGTGGTGATTGTCCAACTCTATGAATATACTGAAAACCCCTGCATTAACACTTTAAATAAATGAACTATGTAATATGTGAATTATGTCTCAATGAAAACATTGAAATTAGAATTGAAAAAGATAGTTATTCACACCTCTGATTAAAACAGAAACAGACCACGCTTTCACACTGTCTAATGCCTACTTGGTGGGGGAGGGTGGATAGGTAGAAAACATAGTTTCCCATTGTCTGCTTCTACCTGAGGGATTCTATTCACCTATTTATCCAATCCTATTTTCAGACCTGATTCCTGTTCTCAGAGAGCTTTTACCTCAAGGATAAAGTAAGTCCACAGTGTGATTAGAGCAGTGTATTCAAAAGGCATTCTTTGAAAGCCTACAACATTCTTGGAGCACGTATGTCCAAACATACGGATATAGAGGTGAACAATAAGTAGCCCATGACCTCAAGGACTGCAGAATGTAGTGGCCTTTTTGAAGATGACTGCAGAAAAACTGGGTACCAAAGAAGTGATGTTTGGGGCCTGAACCTCCTGAGTCACTAATTCCCAATGTGATTGAAAGATGTTAGTTCATTCCACTGTCTTCATGGTGATATCACCCTCAGCTTCCTCATACTCTTTGACAAAGATATTTGTAACAATGTTGTAAGTGAGGAAGTAGGGGAGGCAAGCTTGTGTGTGTGTATGTGTGTGTGTGTGCACTGTGTGCATGTATGCTGTATTCATATAAAAATGTAAGTGAAATGAACATGCACATACTTGAGCATCTGGATTGAGTGGTTGAATAAGCAATGGAAGGACTAGTGGAAACCAATCCTCTGAGAAACCAGAACTGGGAGATAAACAGCTCTTTTTTGCCCACTTTTTTGCTCACTTTTCCCCTTTATATCTCAAAAAGTGGTAGGAATTGGTTCACAAGTCGGTGAAGAAACACCTGACTACAGGTATTCTTGCTTCTGTCTCCACAGTCTTCACACCATCATGTGTGATCTCTCTGAGCCAGGAGACCCATGGGTCACATTGCCCATGCTCCCTCAGGGACCACCCAAATACGTAATTGCCTCATGAATGTTTGCAGGATCAATGCACCATTTCAGGATCACATGAATGAGTACATAGGTGTCATGAGAAGAATGGCCTGGGCGTGATTTCAGACATTTCATCTGAAGTTCATGACATCTGGAAAGTCACTCTCCTGTAGGCTGGTCTCTCTAAGTAGCTCCTTGATTTCTCTCCCTGGCAACTTAAATGCCATATATTCCAGAAAAACACTCCCTACCAAATGTTGGAACTTTATTTTACCTACAGTACAAGAAAAAGCCTTACCATGTCTTTTTATTTGTCTCCCCTTATTTAATAGACTGACTAATCCAAAATTTTCCTGTACCATAACTTTTGATCTTTTTTTCAATATTGTCTAGCAGTGTCTAGTGCTAGACAGAGAGACAGGGAGGAGCACAGCAGAGGGGTGTTCTGGGCAAAGCCAGAATTGGCTTGTCTAGTATTTACATACATATTTATATGACCTAAAGTGAATCAGTTTTATACTTATCTTAATTCATCAATTCCATGATACAGTCTTCTAACGTTTGTTAACAGCCCTTAAATCAGTATATACCATATGATTGGTGGCACGTAATAGTTGAATTTGCAGCATTTTTTTCTTTCCTTGTGGTGCATGAAATAAGGGTGCCCCTTACAACTGATAGCCTCTTAAAGCTCAGAAATACAGTAGGTAGGAAGTGAGTACGTAGATATGAAATGAGATGATCACAGAATTGACATTGTTTAGTATTAGTTCTGTTTCTAAGAATGTCAGTTCTAACACTTTTAACTTGGAGTTATATGTTTCTTTACAGGTACTAATTTGATACTAATGTATTTTATAAACTGTCTGCCAGCACACCAAGAATAGGTTTAAAAGGGCAAAATTATTCTCGTCCTGGCTCTAATTTATCTGACATATTATTCAATTCATTTTGAAACTCAGAAACCTTGCCAAAAAACCACCAGCAATGCCAGTGCCTTTAAAGGGCCCTCCATAGTGCCACTCCAGTGCACAGCCCATGTTCACCTCCAAATCTTCTTGTGTGACCCCTGCATGGGAAGCAGCTACAGCAATCATCAGTTCCCAGAGCTCCAGCTACTGTGCGGTGTCAGCAGCCTTGTCTGTGCTGTACTGACTACATCTCTGTGGAACCAACGTCCAAAGGCCAAGGGCCTCCCCAGCCGCGTGCTGCATTCCCTCTCTCCAGTCCTTCTAACATCACACCCTTGTTGAGACTCCCGTGGTTACCAGGTAGAAGTTTCTGTTTTCCCAGTATTCTCCAAAGGTCTGTCCAGAAATTTGCCTTTATCCTAAGTGAAAATAAAACCATCATTTCATGTTCTTAGTGTGTCCTGGTCACAGTTGGCCCCTCTTCTGTCTCTTGGGTTGTATCTCCAGTGACCTCCATGTATTCTCTCAGTCTCGGTGATGGTTAATTTTGCCCAGGCTGTGCTATGGTACCCAGCTGTTTGATCAAACGGCAATCCACAGGTTTCTCTGTAAGTATTTAATCAGTAGACTGAGTAAGCAGGTTATCTTCCCTAATGTGAGCCTCATCCAATAAGCTGAAGCCTTTAATAATGGAGACTGAGGTTTCCCAAAGAAGAAGAAATCAAGACTGCAGTGTAGAAACTCTGCCTGTTTCCGGACTACTGCCTTGCAGAATTTAGACTCAACGTTGCAACATCAACTGTTATCTGAATTTCCAGCCAAGACTTTGGACTTGCCAGCACACACAGTCATCGCATGAGTCAATTTCTTAAAATAAATTTCTCTCTCTCTTCTGTTTCTCTGCATAACCCTAGCCAATACAGTTCTACCTACCTCCCTGTCTTCCCCTGAGGCATAGGTTGAGTGGAGTTGTGCTTTTGGGTCAAATACCTCCATATGTGTATATATATATATACACCTACATGTGTGTACAAATGATAAAAATAACAGAAAGTAATAACTGATGCTGACTGACCTTCTATTTTGTTCTAGGTATATTTAACTGTTTTATACACATTATCTCATTTAATCTTCATACCAATCCTGTGATGTAGGTAGTATTAATATCCCCACTATACTAACTAGGAAACAAAGGCTCCTAGAGCTAAACAAATAGCCCAAGTTGACACAGCTGGGAATAAAGTTCAGAAAATTTAACCCAAAAAATTTCAATTATTTTAGCATAATGTTAACAGGTTTCTGAGAACAAGTTTACACACAGCATAAATACACTACCACACACACACACACACACACACACACACACACACACACAATGTCAGACCATCTTTCTAGTCCAGATTGTCAATTATTTTGTTTGGTGGGGTGAATTTTCCAGATCATTTATAACTATGCTTTCTAAATCCCTCTCCCATGCCAATTCCCTGCCAACCTCATTGTCTGTGTACCTCTCTTTTATGCAATATCTATGCACTTACTTCTTAATCAAAACCAAGACAGAACCCATCATTTTTCATGACCCAGACAGCACTATTTATAGGCTATCATGGGATAAAACTATGTTAATTACATATGATCACTACACACACACACCAACACCCTCACTGCCTATGTCCGTTTATGTCCAGTATTTCTATCTTTCTGATCATTGGAATTAGAAGAATTTCAGTGTTAGATGAATAGGACACATTAATTAAATATTATAATTTCAATCACTTCTTATCTATGCCTTGGGATTCTCTGGAGCAAGGAACTATTTCCAAGGATTCTGTGCTGAGCAATTTAGGTAACTATTAAGCAGGTCTTATGAGAGTAAATGAGAGAAGGATATGATCAGATGAATTAGAAGAACTGAACATCTCTAAAGAAAAAAAATTTTGAGGATTTTCTTGGACTGTCTCCCATTAGTAAATTCAATAATCAGAGTTTATTAATTCACTCTCGTATACACCCAGCAAGTATTGTTGACTATGTGGCCAACTCTGAGGATACTACATGATATGAAAGAAATATAATCTCTGCCTACTGTGACTATATTCTTAAGAAAGGATGGAAGGACGTGGATGAAGATAACGGCATGAGAAATAGAGGCTCATTTTGTGCAGTGTGGGAACTAACACAGAAACATTAGTATATCAGGCAAGAAAAGAAGGGATAGCTGTTTTAAGTCTAGCTTGTTGAGAAAAACTTACCATAAGCTGTTTGAATTTCACACGCAGTAAATAGTGCATGCCTTCCCAGTTTAACTCCAGAGAACTGGTTGAGACCACACACTGTAGTTAAATCACCTAGATTTGGATTCTGAGAACCAGTTACTTGCCTTAAAACCTGAGAAATGTGCCCAAAATTGTCTGTGCATCTGTCTTTTCATCTATGAAGTGTGGAAAATAGCTGTAATTTCCTAATAGCAATATTGTGTGAATTGTTATTTTGGTTGAGTTACACCCAAAACACTTATAAGAGTGCATATCTTATAACAAGTACAAAAGTTTAGAATTTCATAGTTTTACTCTTTCTGTACATAGTTCTGAATTAGGTGTGAAGATGGAGCAATGCAACCAGCGTGGGTGTGGACTAGGATTGAAAACTCACCTAGCAAGGTCAAAGAGCAACCACGAAATGGTAACATGGGGATTGTGTTTCTGAATATTAATGATTTTGTCAATTATTTACAAGCAGAGGGAGAATTGTTTAGAAAATGAAAAGTAGCCTTATTCTAGGTTTACACATGTGTTCTCTTCAGCTGAATTCACTTGCAGCTGAACTCAGGTTGAGACATCCTGTCAACTGAGCCAGCAACAGTAAGAGTCCCTCCAAGAGCCAGCCAATATACTTGTCCCTCAGGCTCCTGAGTTTTTCTTAGCACTGGGGGTAGTTTTGGTCCTACTCTGGGAGCAGCTGCTCCTGGAGTTAGCACAGGCAAAACACAGTCCGCCGACCTTGGCTGCAGAGCTGCTGCAGCAGCAGCAACAGAGCCTGGAGAGTCAGCGAGAGAGCAGCGCCACAGCTCTCGGGCACTGCTGTGGATCTCACAGGGTCCGAGTTGAGATAACCACACACACAAGCATCCATCCTGGCCCAAAACTCCTTTTCTACTCTACCGTATTCCTGGGCTGACCCTCTGGGGACTCAAGAGGGTGACCAGGTAGAATTTTCACTCCATGTGGAGGTGAAAGTGCTCTCTGGGGATTCTGGCCCAGGTGACAATCCATCCACCTTTTCCTTTTCACAGTGTGTTCTGGTTACTGTTGACTCTCCTCACTTGGGTCATATTTCAGATAACCCAGAGTTAATCATCTGTCACCCTCCCCCTCTAGATACCTTTGAAAGAGATGCAGTCATAACACCAAATATGGTGTATGATTGCACAGCACACTTCTTCTCAGAGCCTCACCCTCTTCCTGCCCCTGAGAGATGATCCAGACCCCTGATCTTTGGCCCATCTCTGGGTGATGGGTGGATTAGAGGTAGGGAGACAGCAGAAGTAACTCTGAGCCTCTGCCAGGCATCCATAAGCCAGGTCTTGTGCCTGTCTCCAAGGAGCTCCCCACAGCACTCCAGACCTCAGCTGCAGGCAGTGAATTCCCCTGCCTAATCAACCTTCCATGCAGATTTGCCTCGGTGCATACAGCAGAGCCCATAAAGGTAGAACTGTGGGCAGGACGTTCCTGAATGTTGTGTTAAGAGGTAAGAGAAGTGTAACCAGAGAGTCTGTGTCACTATTTCCAGAAACCCAGCAATCCAGCTGTCTTTACTCAGCAGGTCGAACTATATCAAGAACTACTTGATTGGATGTGTGCGCGATATACGTGCTCCGCTTCATTCTTAACTCACATCTTTAAATTTTGTCCAGAACCACACTGCATCCAGATATCAAAATTTATACTTCTGTATCCCTTCTGTACATACAAGCAGCCAGTGAGATTTAGGAAGTTATTGGGGCTTTAGGAAAGCTCGGGTAAAAGGCTGTATTGGGGTCAGGGCCTTTTACCCTCCCTTTCTCTTTCTTCAGACCTGAAGTACAGCATTGCAGATCAGAGCTCCATCAGGCATCCTCAGATCACCAACTGTTTCCCAGGAAACAACCACTAATAATGAAATGACAAGACAGAGGGGTATCCATCTCTGAAGACTCCAGGGAACCACCGTACCAGCCGTGGACTACTGACCACTGACTTCATCATATGTGAGTGGAAATAGCCTGCTCTCCTTTTTAAATTGCTGTGATTTTGAGTTTCTGTGATAGTAGCAGAACGTAATTTGTAACACACATGCAAACATGCCAAACATAAGATAAGATGCAAGTAGAAACCGATAGTCAGATTGGAAATTATTCTGTGTATGGAAGTTTGGATGAAGAAAGGATTATGTTCACCACGAAAGGAGCACATGGGGGCCCAGATAGCAGACCCACTGGATAAGGGAAGGGGAGGTGAGTTGCTCTTACTTAAGGCAGAGGTCCCTGAAAGCACATTCAGGTGTCCACTCCTCCACAGGCCAGCCTTCACCTGCCCCAGGCAACCTTAGGTCCCTTGCTTGGAATTCCATTTTATACTATTCGGGTTTTTTTGTTTGTTTTGTTTGCTGACATGTAAACACTAAGGACAAGGGAAAACTTCTTAACCAACTCAGGAAACCCTGAAGCTATGAAAGCAAAGAAAGTCATATTTGAGTATTTATAAACTACAAATATTTCCTTGGCAAAAGTTATTATAAACAGAGTCCATTAATTATGCTGTATTCAATATTTTAATAAAGACAGATCAAGGTTAATATCCATGATATATCAAGAGCTCTTGAAAATTGAAAAGAAAATTTAAAATCCTATTACAATTGTTGTAGAAATGGCCCATGTACGTATTTATGGAAGCTCAAAATTACTACTGGTTAGGGACTTGAAAATTGGTTAACAATGAGACTGGCAAACTAATAAAGAACATTAAGCCAAATAAACTGACAGTGCAGAGGGTGATTTAAAATGCAGTCAGTACAGAATCTCAGACTGGTTAATCAGCCAAGTTTTTGTCTTAGTGGCACTAAGGGTAAGTAAGAAGATAAACATATTAATAAGAGACTCCATCTCTGTCAAAATCCATCTTTGCTAAATCCATTATCTTCATGTAGACACCTGTCAGCCTGAACCTAAGAAGCACTAGCCCTTATTTCCCCTGCTGTGTCCCTGCTTCCCTCCCCTTCCTCTATTAATACTTAAGATGCCCCACCCATCCTGGCACTTCTCCCCCCTCACATCTGAGGGTGGCTTGGCAGAGAAGATAAGTATTGAAGGAGGAAAGGTCTTTTCTTTCGTACAGTGTCTTGTATTCTTTGTATTCTTATATTCCTTATATTCTTTGTATTTTCTAAGTAACTCTTCCATGTTTTTTCTATTTATTATCTCCATTACTCATCACTCCCCTGCCCAGCACGTGGGCCAAGTGGCAGGACAGCATCCTGGGGCTCAGATCTAACACCGAGAGGAAGTGAAGCCAGGTGTCCAAGGCAACAAGTCAAAAGGCTGATCTTCACCAGACTCACCCTCTCTGAAAAGGAGTTCAGTGACCACGGACTGTACTTAACAGGAGGAAGGGTCTCAACATCCGTTTGAAGCATTTTACCAACTATTGATTCTAACAGCAGGGAAGTATTGCTTCATTTAGATGTGTTCTTCTCCCTAGAGAAGAACAAGTCTGCAGAGCTTCCCAACCTTCCCAACGTCTGAAATAGACAGAAAATTAGAACATGTGTCTGGCTTAGTGGAGAGAAAGGCAAAGCTGCCATAGCCAGAGTTGACCCTCTTGGAGCTCCATCCACCCTGCCTTTGGGGGAATCAGTTCCTCGGAGCAGCTTTCCATGTATCACCTACTCTTGTCTTCTCCTTGCCTCATAAAGAAAATTTCTCTGGGGCCCTGTCCTTTGGAGGACATTACAAATCTCAGAAGAAAATAGAATGACCAAGACATTTAGTGAGTCAGAAATCAGAGCTTTATTATAACATGAGGTAAAGGAGGAGAAGAAGACTGCAATTGGGGTGCTCCATCAAGCACGAAGTTCTTCCAGGGAAGCCCCATGAGTCTTTGTGGTCTCTGCACATCAATGAATGGAATGAGAGGAAGGAGAAAGCATATCCATCAGGCTGCAGCAGATTCTTGACAATTCAGTCCCAAGAGCTCCTCTGAAGACCAGGTCAGCAGCAGCCCCCAGAGCTGTGGCAGCAGCCAGAGCCCCCAGAAGGTTCACTCTCACAGCAATCTGGGCTCTGGTGCCGGCGCCGGTGGAAGAGATGGGGCCTGTGGTGGCTCAGGCAGCAGCCACCACTTCCAGAGCTGCAGCAACCCCCAGAGCTGGGACCACAGCAGCCCCCAGAGCTGGGACCACAGCAGCCCCCAGAGCTGGGACCACAGCAGGAAGAGACTGCAGGGGAACATGGAGCTGGGCACTGGGGTGGGCATTTGGGGGGACACTTAGGTGGACATTTTGGGGTACACTTGGGAGGACACTTGGGAGGGGGCTGGCACTGCTGCTGGTTTTGCTGGCAAGACATGCTGGCTGGAGTGTAGTCAACCTAAAAGATAATAATGAAACTCTTTAAATATTTCAAACCAAAGGTCATAATTATACCTCCTCTAAAATCAATGCATGTGTAGAAGAAGAATGATATTTAGATCATACAGTCACATCAGTAACCTGAAAGAAACGACTTGAATCTTTCCTCCAGATAAAAGTATATAGATTAAAAATCAACAGAATGAGCTTCTTCTTCTTCCTTTCAAGGGAAACTTGGATTGCTCTGTCCTCACAAGCCTGAGTAGAGTATTCACAGCTCCCTGAAGTACCTATTTCCTTAATACAAGCCCTAAGGACCAGCTGGGTGTTTCAGAATACACCAAGGGGTCCTCTGGAAAATATTTCACAATGAAACCTCCAGATAAAAGGGCCTGGCTTGAAGCATTTGCCAGTTTCCATGGTGGAAATATACCCAACATGGCAGTTTTGAAGTTACCAACGTGAAGTCACTGAGCACAAAATTGGCAAAGATGTGCACAGTTAGCTTTTCCCACCTAAATGAGCTCCAGTAGGCCTCAGAGCCTCAGTAGATTCAAGGCAGACTGAGTCCTATTCCTGCTCAGTATGGCAGAACACAAGCACACAACTCTCTTACTCCAGCCTACCTCCATCCTCCCCATCCCTCTGCCCTGCTCATACCTCTCTGGTATCCCAGGTTGCCACTCACCCTGGTCACACGCAGGAGCACAGACACGTCCCTGGGGAGTCAGAGCAGATGAGGTGCTGAAGCTGGATGTGTCTTTTATAGGGCCCAGGCTTGGCTCTGAGAAGAGCAGGAGGTGGCTCTTGCACAACCAGGCACGTGCTGGGTCATTCCTGACATTCTTCTGCCTCCTTGTCCCTGCAATCCAAAGAGGCCTCAGGAGCTTCCAGGACTCTTCTCTGGGACTGGGGTATAGAGAGGCTTTAGTCAGTCACAGACTCCACCAGGTGGGAGCTCTAAAGAGTTAAGTTAGGGTACCCAAGGGACCCACACCCGGACAAGATTCTGTTCCCTGCATTTTTTTAATGCATGTCCTCTGAGGAAACATCAGTTCTGAGCCACAACATTCCCTGACCTTGTGGAAATGTTCCGTTATGACTCCCTCCACCCTGAGCAGTTTCTTTTCCATGTTCTGTTGTAGATCCAACCATCCCAGGGGGCTTCTACAGCCTTGGCTCTTTCTAGGCATCCCTCCCTTGCCTAGGCTCTCAGCCCTTCCTCCTGGCCTCTGGGTTTCTGCTTTTCCTCCAATTCACCACGACAAGCAGATTCGGTGGATTAAATCTGAATTGATTCTGTCACCTAGAGCAAGGAGAATGATTGAGAATAAACAATTCCCTCTAAAATCTAAACATTTCCTTCAGTCGGAGGAATTGTATTGAATCTGCTACTGGAATCAGAAAACCTGCATATGATAAATGGGTAATCTCTGGAAGTTGCTGGAACAATTATCAGTAATTGCTAGAGTATTACTATGATACTCACTATGAGTATCACTTCTCATATGTAATGCCCATTATAAACGAGATATACCTATCTCACTGAGCAGGTTGTAATATAAAGTGAGAAGTAAGAAAGAGCTAAGTATGACACTTTGTGCCTGATAGACCCTTAATACATATATGTTTAAAAGAAAAACTAAAGCCATGTGTTGGGTACTTGCCCAGGTCTTATGTGTCATTAATTGTCCGTATAGAGTCCTTACCCTCTGAGAGCTTAACTCAACCAGAAACTTAGATTATTCGAAACCTCTCTTGGGAAGTAGACATCTTTTCTTGGGGCTCCTATGGAGAGGGAACTCCTTTCCTACCAGGAAGTAGAGGGTCAGCCAGGGGTCGGTTATTCAGAGTTCTGATTCTGGGTTGCACTAGACAGAGTTACCCATTCATTTATTCATTTATTTTAAACAGATATATTGAGGGTGAACCTTGAAAACATTACACTAAGTGAAAGAAGCCAGTCACAAAAGACTGCACATTGTATGATGTTATTTATATGAAATGTGTAGAGTAGGCAAATCTGTGGAAATAGAAAGGAGATGAGGCTTTAGCCAGTTACAGCCTCTCCCAGGCTGGCCCCCTGAAGAGCTGACTTAGGGCATCGG
This sequence comes from Theropithecus gelada, assembly GCF_003255815.1. Classification (NCBI taxonomy): domain Eukaryota; kingdom Metazoa; phylum Chordata; class Mammalia; order Primates; family Cercopithecidae; genus Theropithecus; species Theropithecus gelada. The sequence continues at coordinate 18,055,736 of NC_037668.1, read as the reverse complement.
AGGAACCAGAGCCTGGACAAGATTCTCTCCCCTATGTCTCCTTTTATATTTATGCCTGTCCTCTAAGAAATATCAGCATCTTCCAGGAGCTTTAGCGAGTTGGGAGAAATTGGGAAATTACTGCCAATGGATACAGGTTTTCTTTGTGGAGTAATGAAAATGTTCTAAAATGGTGGTGGTGATTGTCCAACTCTATGAATATACTGAAAACCACTGAATTTACACTTTAAACAAATGAACTATGCAATATGTGAATTACGTCTCAATAAAGATGTTAAAATTAAAATTGAAAAAGATCGATATTCACACCTCTGATTAAAACAGAAAAACAGACTGCGCCTTCACATTGCTTAATGTCTACTTAGTGGGGGAGGGGAGGATGCAGAGAAAGCCCAGTTTCCCATTGTCAGTTTCTAACGGAGGGATTCTATTCTAGTTATCCAGTCCTATTATCAGATCTGATTCCTGCTCTCAGGCAGCTTCTACCTGAAGGATAAAGTCAGTTAACAGTGTGACCAGAGCAGTGTATTCAAAAGGCATTCCTTGAAAGCCTACAACATTCTTGGAGCATGTATGTCCAGACACAGGGATATAGAGGTGAATAATAAGTAGCCCATGACCTCAAGGACTGCAGAATTTAGTGGCCTTTTTGAAGATGACTGCAGACAAATGGGCACCAAAGGAGATGACGTCTGGGGACTGAACCTCCTGAGTCACTATTTCCCAATGTGATTAGAACATGTTAGTTCATTCCACTGTCTTCATGGTGATATCACCCTCAGCTTCCTCATACTCTTTGACAAAGATACTTGTAACAATGTTGTAAGTAAGGATGTGGGGGAGGCAAGCGTGTGTGTGTGTGTGTGTGTGTGTGTGTGCGCGCGCGCGCGCGCACTGTATGTGTGTATGCTGTATTTATATAAAAATGTAGGTGAAATGAACATGCACATACATGAGCATCTGGATTGAATGGTTGAGTAAGCGATGGAAGAACTAATGGGATCTGATCCCCTGGGAAACCAGAATTGGGAGATAAGCAGCTCTTTAATATGTCGCCTTTGTCCCTTTATATCTGAGAAAATGTTGAGAATTGGTTCAGAAGTCAGTGGAGAAACACCTGCCTGCATGTATTCTTGCTTCTGTTTCCACAGTCCTCACACCATCATAGGTGATCCCTCTGAGCCAGGAGACCCCATGTCACATTGTGCATATTCCCTCAGGGACCAGCCAAACACTTAATTGTCTCGTGAATGTTGGCAGGATCAAGGCATGATTGCGGGACCACATGAATGAGTACGTAGGTGACATGAGAAGAATGACCCGGGATTGATTCCAGACATTTCATCTGAAGTTCACCTCATCTGAAAAGTCAGTCTCCTGAAAGCTGGTATTTCCAACTAGCTCCTTGAATTGTCTCTCTGGGAGCTTAAACTCCACATATTCCGGAAAATTATCCCCCACCAAATGCTGGAACTTTATTTTAGCCACAGTACAATAAAAAGTCTTACCATGTCCCTTGAAGTATCTCACCTTATTTAATAGATTCACTAACCCAAATTTTCCCTTTACTATATCTTTGTAGCCCTTTTCATCTTCTTGTCAATACTGTCTGGCAGTGTCTGATTTTGGCCCAGTTTCCACTCCTGAAAGGGTATGTGTGGAGATAAAGGTTTATTGAATTGTAATTTCCAAAAAGTTAAAAGCATGACTCATATAAATATATAGCAGGCATATAGTAAAGATTTGTTTCACTCGTTAATAAGAGAATCCGCATGATGGTAACGCTGGTTCAAAGAATAGGAAAGACCAAAGTATATACATTCAGTGAAAAAAATTCTGGAACAAGGTTGCAAATTTAGATACAAAACTGGTTAAAGTTTTCAAAGGCAATGAAACAATTAGTTTACATTTTCTAGAGCACACAAAATGATTTTCAACTTATAAATCTTCTATAAGTTAAATCTAGCTTTATAGTGTCTGGGCCTTAATCAATACCAAATATATTAAGTAAAATCATGCCACCATTTTTTTAAAAAACCTAGAGAGTCATATAAACCTTAGGCAAGGTTGTTAGTTACTAGGAAGAAGTAAAAATTTAAAAGACTAATCAGAAATCACTTTTTTGCTTAATTTTAAGTTTTGGATAAGTTTAACCCCCAATTTCCTAACAAGAGATGGTTCCACAGAAAATTGGGACTTCAAAACCCAGGTCCAGAATAACTTCTTGCTGAAGTCATATTGGCTGATATGACATCAGAGGGGCATGGATTCCAGGCAGAGAGTTGCTGGAGAATTCACGTGTCGTGGTCCTGCTAGAGGGGGGACTCACTTCAGATCTTGGTATTAGCGTAGCTGATAAGAGATGTCCTAACACTGTCCCACATCTGTTTTGCCTCATCTGGGACCTGCCATTTTCCTTGCCTGGTTACCAGGGTGAGTTTACCCCTGGGAGCCATCAAACTGGCTCTCAGCAGAACCATATGGGAGTCTAAAGAGTGACACTGGGAGTGTGGAATATGAAGGGAGAAGAGGGCCCAGCGACAGGGAGGAGCACAGCAGAGGGGTATTCTGGGCAAAGCAAGAATTGGCCTGTCTGGTTTGTACATACATGTTTATATGACCTAAAAAGGATGGATTTTATACTTATCTTAATTCATCAATTCCATGATACACTCTTCTTACCTTTGTTAACAGCCCTTAAATCAGCATATAACATATGACTGGTGGCATGTAATAGTTGAATTTGCAACATTTTTTAAATTTTTTGTGGTGCATGAAATAAGGGTGCCCCTTACAGCTGATAGCCTCTTTATGCTCATGAAATACAGTAGGTAGGAAATGGGTATGTAGATATGAAATGAAATGATGAGAGACAGAAATAGACATTGATTTAGCATTAGTTCTGTTTTCAGAAATGTCACTTCTAACACTTTTAACTTGGAGTTATATGTTTCTTCATAGGTACTATTAGATACTAATGTATTTTATAAACTGTCTGCCAGTACACCACGAATAGGTTTAAAAGGGCAAAATTGTGCCCATGTTGGCTCTAATTTATCTGACTTATTATTCAATTCATTTTCAAACTCAGAAACCTTACCAAAACACCACCGGTAATGCTAATGTCTTTAAAGGGCCCTCCACAGTGCCACTCCAGTGCACAGCCCATGTTCAACTCCAGTTCTTCTTGTGTGACTGATCCTGCATGGGAAGCAGCTCCAGCTTCATCAGCTCCCAGAGCTCCAGCTACTGTGCAGTGTCAGCAGCCTTGTCTGTGCTGTGCTGACTATACCTCTGTGAAACCAAAGTGCAAAGGCCAAGGGCCTCCCCAGTCACATGCTGCACACCCTCTCTTCAGTCCTCCTAACACCACAGCCTTGCTGAGACTCCTGGGGTTGCCAGGTGGAAGATTCTGTTTTCCCAATATTTTCCAAAGGTCTGTCCAGCAATTTGCCTTTATCCTAAGTGAAAATAAAACCATCATTTCATGTTCCTAGTGTGTCCTGGTCACTGTTGACCCTCTGCAGTCTCTTGGATCGTGTCTCTAATGACTTCCATGTATCCTCTCAGTCTCTGTGATGGTTAATTTTGCCTAGGCTATTCTATGGTATCCAGTCGTTGATGAAACACCAGTCCAGATGTTGCTTTGTACATATTTAATCGGTAGACTGAGTAGGCTGATTATCTTTCCTAATGTGAGCCTCATCCAATCAGCAGAAGCCTTTAATAGCTGAGACTGAGGTTTCCAAAGAAGAAATTATCATCAACACTGCCATATAGAAACTCTGCCTGTTTCCAGACTACTGCCTTGCAGAATTTAGACTCAAGGCTGCAACATCAACTGTTACCTGAATTTCCAGCCTGCAGGCCTGCATGATCACCGCAATCATCACTCGATGACTGTGGGGTCTGGCAAGATTTCAGACTTGCCAGCCCCCACAGTCATCACATTAGCCAATTTCCTAAAATAAATTTCTCCCTCTGTCTCTTCTATTTCTCTGGAAATCCCTAACTAATACAGTTCTCCTTCCCTGCCTCCATATGTATATATACATATATACACACACATGTCTGTACAAATGATAAAAATAACAGAATGTAATATATTAACTGAAGCTTATTGACCACCTGTTTTGTTCTAGCTCTTATTTGTTTTATACACATTATCTCATTTAATCCTCATACCGATCCTGTGATGTAGGTAGTATTAATATCCCCACTATACTAATGAGAAAACAAAGGCTCCTAGAGCTAAGCAAATAGCCCAACTTCACACAGCTGGGAATAAAGTTCAGAAAATTTAACCAAAAAAAATTTCGAGAACTTTAGTATAATGTCAACAGGTTTCTGAGAACAAATTTACACACAGCTTAGATACAGTACCATACACACACACACACACGCACACACACACACACATACACACAATGTCAGGCCATCTGTCTGTCCCAGATAGCCAATTATTTTGTTTGGTGGGATGAATCTTCCAGATTATTTATAACTATGCTTTCTAAATCTCTCTCTCATACCAAGTCCCTGGCAAACTCATTGTCCACGTAACCTCTCTCTCATGCAATATCTATGCACTTACTTCCCAATCAGAACAAAGACAGCACTTATCATTTTTCATGACCCAGACAGCACTATTTATAGGCCACCATGGGATAAAACTATGTTAATTACATATGATCACTACACACACACACACAGCAGTGCCCACACTGCCTATGCCCGTTTGTATCCAGCATTTATATCATTTTAAGCACTAGAATTAGAAAAATTGTAGTGTTACATGAGTAGGTTACATTAATTAAATATTATAATTGCAATCACTGCCTATCCATGCCTTGGGATTCCCTGGAGCAAGGAACTGTTTTTAAAGATCCGGTACTCAGCAAATTAGGTAAACATTAAGCAGCTTTACGAGAGTAAATGGGAGAAGGATATGAACAGGTGAATTAAAAGAACAGAACATCACTAAAGAGGAAAAAAAATGGAGGATTTTCTTGGACTGTCTTCCATTAGTAAGTTCAAGATTCAGAATTCAAAAATCACTCTCACATGCACTCAGCAAGTATTGTTGACTACGTGGCAAACTCTGGAGATACAACGTGATATGAAAGGAATATAATCTCTGCCCATTGTGACTATATTCTACAGAAAGGACAGAGGGACATGGGTGAAGAGAAGGGTATGAGAAATCGAGATTTCTTTTGTGCAGTATGGGAACTAGCCCAGAAACCTTAGTATATCAGGCAAGAAAATTAGGGGATAGCTGCTTTAAGTCTAGCTTGTTGAGAAGATCTCACCATAAGCTGTTTGAATTTCATGCATGGTAATTAATGCAGGCCTTTCCAGTTTAACTCCAGAGAACTGGTTCAGATCACAGACTAAGTAGCTATATAACCTAGAGTTAGATTCTGAGTACCAGGTGCTTGCTTTATAACCTTAGAAATGTTCTCAAATTGTCTGTGCCTCTGTTTTCTCATCTATGAAGTGTGGAAAATAACTGTAATGACCTAATAGCAATATTGTGTGAATTAATTGATCCTTTGGTTGAGTTACACATAAAACATTTATAAGAGTACATATCTTATAACAAGTACAAAAGTTTAGAATTACCTAATTCTACAATTACTGTACAGAGTTCTGAATTAGGTGTGCAGCTGTAGCAATGCAACCAGCATGGGAGTTGACTAGGATTGAAATCTGACCTAGCAAGCCCAAAGAGCAACCATGAAATGGTAACACGGAGAATGTCTTTCTGAATATTAATAGTTTTGCCAATTAATTAGAAGCAGAGGGAGAATTGTTTAGAAAAAGAAAAATATCCTTATTCTAGGTTTACACATGTGGTCTACTGCTGAATTCACTCTGAGCGTAACTCCTGTTGAGATATCCTGAAAACTGAGCTAGTAACAGGCTCCCTCCCAAGAGCCTGCCAATATGCTCATCCCGCAGTCTCAAGTTTTTCTTAGCACTGGAGATACTGTTGGTCCTGCTCCGGGAGCAGCTGCTCCTAGAGTTAGCACAGGCACCACAGAGCCAGCTGACTTTAACTGCAGAGCTGCTGCAGCAGCAGCGACAGAGCCTGGGAGTCTGTGAGAGAGCAGCGCCGCAGCTCTAGGGCACTGCTGTGAATCTCACAGGGTCCGAGTTGAAATAACCACCCACTCAAGAATCCATCCTGGCCCACAACTACTTTTCTACTCTTCCCTCTTCTTGGGCTGACCCTCTGGGGACACAAGAGGGTGACCAGGTAGAATTTTCACTTGATGTGAAGGTGAAAGTGCTCTCTGGGTATTCTGGCCCAGGTGACAATCCATCCACCTTCTCCTTTTCACAATGTGTTCTGGTTACTGTTGACTCTCTTCACTTGGGTCATATTTCAGATAACCCAACTCAGAGTTAATCATCTGTCACCCTCCAATTCTAGATATCTTTGAAAGAGATGCAGCCATAACACCAAATACGTTTTCTTCTTGCACACTTCTTCTCAGAGTCTCACCCTCTTTCTGCCCCTGAGAGATGATCCAGACCCCTGGTCCTTGGCCCACAGCTGGATGATTGATCGATTAGAGGTGGGGAGACAGGCAGAAGTAACTCTGAGCCTACCCAAGGCGTCCATAAGCCAGGTCTTGTGTCTCCAGGGAGCTCCCTACAACACTCCAGACCTCAGCTGCAAGCAGTGAATTCCCCTGCCTAATCAACCTTCCACGCAGGCTTGCCTCAGTGCATACAGTAGAGCTCATGGAGGTGAACTGTGGGTGGGACACTCCTGAATGCTTGTGTTAAGAGGTAAGTGAAGTGTAACCACAGAGTCTGTGTCACTATTTCTGGATAACCAGCAATCCAGCTGTCTTTACTCAGCAGGTCAAACTGTATAGAAAACTACTTAATTGGATGGTTCCCAATATACATGTCCCCTTCATTCTTAACTTGTATCTTTAAATTTTGGCCAGAACCAAACCATGTCCAGATATCAAAATTTACACTTTTCCATTCCCCTTCTATGCACAAGCAGCCAGTGAGATTTAGGAAATTGTTGGGACTTTAGGAAAGCTCAGGTATGAGACTTTACTGGGGTCAGGGCCTTTACCCACCCATTCTCCTTCTTCCTACTTGAAGCACAGCCTTGCAGATCAGAGCTCCATCATGCACCCTGATATCACCAACTGCCTCCCAGGAAACAACTGCTAACAATGAATTGACAAGACAGAGGGGTATCCATCTCTGAAGACTCCAGGGAACCACCATAACAGCCATGGACTACTGACCTCTGACTTCATCATATATGAGTGGAAATAGCCTGCTTTCCTTTTTAAATTGCTATGATTTTGTGTTCCTCTGATAGCATCAGAACACAACACACCTGCACACATGCCAAATACAAGGTAAGATGCAACTAAAAACAAATGTTAGACTGGATAAACAAAATGAGGCAGATATACACCATGGAATACTATGCAGCCATAAAAAAGGATGAGTTCATGACCTTTGGGGGTACATGGATGAATCTGGAAACCATTATTTTCAGCAAACTAACACAGGAGCAGAAAACCAAACACTGCAGACGCCAGGTGTCTCATAAGTGGGAGTCGAAAAATGAAAACACGTGGACACATGTAGGGGAACATCACACACCGGGGCCTGTCAGTGGGTAGGGGGCTAGGGGGCTAGGGGAGGGATAGCATTAGCAGAAATACCTAATGTACTTGACAGGTTGATGGGTGCAGCAAACCACCATGGCACATGTATACCTATGTAACAAACCTGCACGTTCTGCACATGTATCCCAGAACTTAAAGTATAATTAAAAAAAAAAAAAAACAGTTAGATGGGAAATTATTCTGTGTATGGAGGGTTAGATAGAGAAAGGAAGTTGCTCACCATGAAAGGAACACATGGAGGCCCAGATAGCAGGCCCACTGGGGAAGGGAATGGCCGGTAGGTTGCTCTTACTTAAGGCAGAGGTCCCTGAAAGCAGACCCAGTGTCCACCTCTCTGTAGGCCAGTCTTCAACTGCCCCAGGCAACTTTAGGTCCCCTGCTTGGCATTCCATTTTGTACTGTTTGGTTTTTTCATTTGTTTTGCTGCTCACATGTAAACACTAAGGACAGGGGAAAGCTTCTTAACCAACTCAAGGAACCCTGAAGCTTTAAAAGCAAAGAAAGTCATATTTGAGTATATAAAAACTAAAAATGTTTGCATAGCAAAAGCTATTATAAACAGATTCAATTAAATCTGATGATTAACTGTTTTAATAAAGACAGATCAAGGTTAATATCTTTGATGTATCAAGAGCTCTTGGAAATTGAAAAGAAAATTTAAAATCATATTATAAATTTTGTAGAAATGGCCAATGTACATATTTTTAGAAGCTCAAAATTACTACTGGTCAGGGACTTGAAAATTCAGTTAATAATGAGACTGGCAAAAATAATGAATAGCATCAAGTCAAATAAACTGACTCAGTGCAGAGGGTGATTTAAAATGCATAGAGTACAGAATCTCAGACTGGTTAAACAGTTGGGTGTTTGTCTTAGCAGCAGTAAGGATGAGGAGGGAGATGAACATCTTAATAAGAGACTCCATCTCTGTCAGATTCTCTCTGCACTGAATCCATCATCTTCATGTAGACACCTGTCAGCCTGAACCTAAGAAGCACTAGTCCTTATTTCCCCCTGCTGTGTCGTTTTTCCCTTAACACTGAGAGGAAGAGACACTGGGTGTCTGAGGGGCAAGTCAAAAGGCGGATCTTAACCACAGTCACCCTCCCAGGACGGAAGTTCACTGAACATGGGCTGTACTTTGCAGGAGGAGAGGTCTCAACTTTCGTTTCAAGCATTTTATTCAACTATTGATCCTAACAGCAGGGAAGTTTTGCTTCATAGAGGTGTGTTCTTCTCACTAGAGAAGAACAAGTCAGCAGAGGTTCCCAACCTTCCCAATGTCTGGAATAGACAGAGAATTAGAACATGTGTCTGGCTTAGTGGAGAGAAAGGCAAAGCTGCCATAACCAGATGTGACCCTCTAGGATCTCCATCTATCCTCCAGTTGGGGTAATCAGTTCCTCGGAGCAGCCTTTCATGTATCAGCTACTCATGTCCTGTCCTTGCCTCATGAAGAGAATTTCTCTGAGGCTCTGACCTTTGGAAGACATTAGAAATCTCAGAAGGGAAGAGAATGACCAAGATATTTAGCGAGTCAGAAATCAGAGCTTTATTGTAATATGAAGCAAAAGAGGAAGAGAAGGCTTCCATTTGGGGTGCTCCATCAAGCACGAAGTTCTTCCAGGGAAGCCCCATGAGTCTCTGCGGTCTCTGACGACCCATGAAAGGAATGAGAGGAAGTGGGAAGAGTACCCATCAGGCTGTAGCATGTTCTTGACCATTCAGTCCCAAGAGCTCCTCTGAAGACCAGGTCAGCAGCAGCTCCCAGAGCTGTGGCAGCAGCCAGAGCCCCCAGAAGGTTCACTCTCACAGCAATCTGGGCTCTGGTGCCGGCGCCGGTGGAAGAGACGGGGCCTGTGGTGGCTCACGCAGCAGCCACCACTCCCAGAACTGCAGCAACCCCCAGAGCTGGGACCACAGCAGCCCCCAGAGCTGGGACCACAGCAGGAAGAGACTGCAGGGGAGCATGGAGCTGGGCACTGGGGTGGACATTTGGGAGGACACTTAGGTGGACATTTTGGAGTACACTTGGGAGGACACTTGGGAGGGGGCTGGCACTGCTGCTGGTTTTGCTGGCAAGACATGCTGGCGGGAGTGTAGTCAACCTAAAATAATAAAACTCTTTAAATATTTCAAACCAAAGGTCATAAGTATACCTCTTCTAAAATCAATGCATGGATGAAGAAAAATGATATTTAGATCATACAATCCCATCAGTAACCTGAAAGAAACAACTTGAATCTTTCCTCCAGATAAAAGTACATAGATTTTAAATATCAACAGAATGAGCTTCTTATTCTTCCTTTCATGGGGAAACTGGGATTGCTCTGTCCTCACAAGCCTGAATAGAGTATTCACAGCTCCACGAAGTACCTGTTCTCTTAGTACAAGCCCCAGCACCCAGGTGGGTGTTGCAGACACACCAGGGATCCTCTGGAAAATGTTTAGCCATGAAAACTCCAGGTAAAAGGGCCTGGCCTGAAGCAGTTGACAATTTCCATGGTGCAAATCTGCCCAAGATGGCGAACATGAAGTCATTGAAGACAGAGTTGGAAAAGATGGGCAGAGTTAGCTATTCCCTTCGATATGAGCTCCAGCAAGTCCCAGAGCTTCTAGAGATTTGAGGCAAACTGAGTCCTATTCCTGCTCAGCATGGCAGAACACAAGCACACAACTCTCTTTCTCCAGCCTACCTCCATCCTCCCCATCCCTCTGCCTTGCTCATACCTCTCTGGTATCCCAGGTTGCCACTCACCCTGGTCACACGCAGGAGCACAGACACGTCCCTGGGGAGTCAGAGCAGATGAGGTGCTGAAGCTGGATGTGTCTTTTATAGGGCCCAGGCTTGACTCTGGGAAGAGCAGGAGGTGGCTCTTGCACAACCAGGCACATGCTGGGTCATTCCTGACATTCTCCTGCCTCCCAGTCCCTGCAATCCAAAGAGGCCTCAGGAGCTTCCAGGACTCCTCTCTGGGGCTGGAGTCTAGGGAGGCTTTAGCCAGTCAGAGCCTCCACCAGGTGGGAACCCTAAAGAGTTAACTTAGGGAACCCAAGGCACACATGCCTGGATATGGCTCTGTTGGTTGCATCTTTTTATGCATGTCCACTGAGGAAACATCAGTTCTGAGCCACAGCTTTCTCTGACCTTGTGGAAATGTTCCATTACAATTCCCTCCACCCTGAGCAGTTTCTCTTCCATGTTCTGCTGTGGATCCAGCCATCCCAGGAGGCTTCTACAGCCTTGGCTCTTTCTAGGCATCCCTCCCTTGCCTAGGCTCTTAGCCCTTCCTCCTGGCCTCTGAGTTTCTGCTTTTCCTCCGATTCACCATGACAAGCCATTCGCTGTATTAAATCTGAGTTGATTCTGTGGTCTAGAGCAAGGAGAATGATTGAGAATAAACAATTCCCCTCTAAAATCTAAATGTTTCCTTTAGTCGAAGGAACTGTATTGAATCCATTACTGGAATCAGGAAACTTGCATATGCTAACTGGGTAGTCTATAGAAGCAGCTAGAACAATTATTAACAATTGCTAGAGTGTCACTATGATACTCACTATGAGTATCAGTTCTCATATGTAATGGCCGTTATAAACCAGGTATACCTATCTCACTGAGCTGTTTTTAATATTAAGTGAGAAATAAGAAAAAGTTTGATAGGACACTATGTGCCTGATAGGCCCTTAATAAATATGTGTTTCAAAGAAAACTAATGCCATGTATTGGGTACTTGCCCAGGTCTTACGTGTCATTAACACAATAGTTAGCTTCTAACTGAGGGATTCTATTCCCATTGTCAACTTCTAATGGAGGGATTCTATTCTAGTTATCCAGTCCTATTACCAGATCTGATTCCTGCTCTCAGACAGCTTTTACCTGAAGGATAAAGTAAGTCAACAGTGTGACCAGAGCAGTGTATTCAAAAGGCATTCCTTGAAAGCCTACAACATTCTTGGAGCACGTATGTCCAGACACAGGGATATAGAGGTGAATAATAAGTAGCCCATGACCTCAAGGACTGTAGAATTTAGTGGCCTTTTTGAAGATGACTGCAGACAAACATGGGCACCAAAGGAGATGACGTCTGGGGACTGAACCTCCTGAGTCACTATTTCCCAATATGATTCGAACACGTTAGTTCCACTGTCTTCATGGTGATATCACCCTCAGCTTCCTCATACTCTTTGACAAAGATACTTGTAACAATGTTGTAAGTGAGGAAGTAGGGGGGGCAAACCTATGTTTGTGTGTGTGTGTGTGTGCACATGTGCATGCGCACTGTATGTGTGTATGTTGTATTCATATAAAAGTGCAGGTGAAATGAACATGCACATACATGAGCATCTGGACTGAGTGGCTGAATGAGCAATGGAAGAACTAATGGGATCCGATCCCCTGGGAAACCAGAAATGGGATATAAGCAGCTCTTTAACGTATCCCCTTTGTCCGTTTATAACTCAGAAAATGTTGAGAATTGGTTCACAAGTCAGCGAAGAAACACCTGCCTGCAAGTATTCTTGCTTCTGTCTCCACAGTTCTCACACCATCATATGTGATGCCTCTGCTCCAGGAGAACCTGTGTTAAGTTGCCCATGTTCCCGAAGGGACCAGCCAACCCATTGCCACATGAATGTTGGCAGGATCAATGCATGATTGCAAGACCTCATAAACGAGCACATAGGCGTCATGAGAAGAACATCCTGGTGGTGATTTCAGACATTTCATCTGAAGTTCACCTCATCTAGAAAGTCAGTATCCTGCAGGCTGGTCTCTCCATGTAGCTCCCTGATTTGTCTCCCTGGGAACTTAAACTCCATATATTCCAAAAAATTATTCCCCAGGAAATGCTGGAACTTTATTTTAGCCACAGTACAAGTAAAAGCTTTACAGGTATCTTGATGTATCTCACCTTATTTAATAGATTCACTAATCCAAATTTTCCCTTTACTATATCTTTGTAGCCCTTTTGATCTTCTTGTCAATACTGTCTGGCACTGTCTGGTTGGACCTGTTTTCACTCCCAAAAGAGTAAGTGTGGAGATAAGAGTTTATTTAAGTATAATTTCAAAAAAGTTAAAAGTATATTTATATATGTTAATATATTACAGACATACATCAAAGATTTGTTTCACTTGTTAGTAAGGGAACCAGCATGATAGTAATGCTGGTTCAAAGAATTGGAGATAACAAAGTATATACAGTCAGAGGAAGAACTTCTAAAACAAGATTGCAAATTGAGATACATACTGGTTACACTTTTAAAAGGCAATGAAACCATGAGGTTATAAATCTTCTGTTAAGTCCAGTCTAGCTTTACAGAGTCTGGGCCTTAATCGACACCAAATATAGTAAGTAAAATGAACCCACCAATTTAAAAAAAAATTCCTAGAGTGTCCCCATAAATCTTAGGCAAGGTTGTTAATTACTGGGAAGAAGTAAAACTTTAAAAGACTGATCAGAAATCACTTTTTGGCTTAATTTTAAGTTCTGGACAATTTTATCCCCTAATTTTTAACAAGAAATGATTCCACAGGAAAGTGGGGCTTCAGAACCCAGGTCCAGAATGGCTCCTGCTGAAGTCACATTTGGCTGATAGACATTAGAGGGGCATGAACTCCAGAATTCATGTGTCATGGTCCTGCTAGAACTGGGACTCATTTCAGATCTTAATATTAGCATAGCTTATAAGAGATGTTCTAATACAGCCCCGCATCTGTTTCGCCACGTCTGGGACCTGCCATTTTCCTTAGCTGGTTGCCCGGGTGAGTTTACCACTGGGTGCCATCGAACTGGCTCTTGACAGACCCATATGGGAGTCTAAAGAGCAACAGCGGGAGTATGGAATATGAGAGGAGAAGAGGGCCCCGTGATAGGGAGCAGGACAGCAGAGGGGTATTCTGGGCAAAGCAAGAATTGGCCCGTCTAGTATTTACATACATATTTATATGACCTAAAGAAGATTGGTTTTATACTTATCTTAATTCATCAATTCCATGATACACTCTTCTTACATTTGTTAACAGCCCTTAAATCAGCATATAACATATGATTGGTGGCATGTAATAGTTGAATTTGCAACATTTTTTAAATTTTTTGTGGTGCATGAAATAAGGGTGCCCCTTACAACTGATAGCCTCTTAAAGCTCATGAAATACAGTAGGTAGGAATGGGGTATGTAGATATGAAATGAAATGATGAGAGACAGAAATTGACATTGATTTAGCATTAGTTTTGTTTTCAGGAATGTTGCTTCTAACACTTTTAACTTGGAGTAATATGTTTCTTCACAGGTACTAATTAGATACTAATGCATTGTATAAACTATCTGCCAGCACACCATGAATAGGTTTAAAAGGGCAAAACTATTCCCTTCCTGGATCTAATTTATCTGAATTATTATTCAATTCACTTTCAAACTCAGATACTTTGACAAAACATCATCATCAATGCCAACACCTTTGAAGGGCCCTCCACAGTGCCACTCCAGTGCACAGCCCATGTTCATCTCCGGTTCTTCTTGTGTGACTGACCCCTGCATGGGAAGCAGCTCCAGCTTCATCAGCTCCCAGAGCTCCAGTTACTGTGCAGTGTCAGCAGCCTTTTCTGTGCTGTGCTGACTACACCTCTGTGGAACCAAAGTGCAAAGGGCAAAGACCAAGGACTTCCCCAGCCGAATGCTGTGCTCCGTCTCTCCAGTCCTCCTAGTTTTATGCAACATCTATGCACTTACTTCCCAATAAAAACCAAGACAGAGCCCATCATTTTTCATGACCCAGACAGCACTCTTTATAGACTATCATGGGATAAAACTATGTTAATTACATATGATCGCTACACACACACACTCCAACACCCTCACTGCCTATGTCCATTTATATCCAGTATTTCTATCTTCTTAATCACTGGAATTAGAAGAATTTCAGTTAGATGAATAGGTCACATTAAATATTATAATTGCAATCACTGCATATATATGCCTTGGGATTTCCCGGAGCAAGGAACTATTTCCAAAGATTATGTGCTAAGCAAATTAGGTAATTATTAAGCAGGTCTTACAAGGGTAAATGAGAGAAAGATATGATCAGGTGAATTTAAAAAAAAAAAAAAAAACAGAACATCTCTAAAGAGAAAACAATTTGAGGATTTCCTGGACTGTCCTCCATTAGTAAGTTCAAAAATCAGAGTTCATTAATTCACTCTCACATACATTCAGCAAGTATTGTTGACTATGTGGTCAACTCTGGAGATACAACATGATATGAAAGAAATATAATCTCTGCCCACTGTGACTATGTTTCAATGTAGAGACAGAAGCTTGACAAATAAAAGAAAATATATAATTACTAATTCTAAATGGTTCTCAACTTACGACAGTTGAACTCAGGATTTTTCAACTTTATTATTTCGGTAGAAATTATACTTGGGATTTTGAATTTTAATATTTTCCAAAGCTAGCAATACATCCTATGTCTGTGTTGATGCTTGGCACGCTGCTGCAGCTCCCAGTCAGCCATGGGGTTGCAAGAGTAAACAGTCAATACTCTATGGTATACGCTGTTGCCAGATGATCTTGCTCAACTGTTGGCTAATGTAAGTGTTCTGAGCCTGTTTAAGGAAGGCTAGGCTAAGCTTTGATGTTTGGTAGGTTAGTTATTTTAAATGTGTTTTTGGCTTAGGATATTTTCAACTCGCCATAGGTTTATCTGGATATAAACCCATTGTAAGTTGAGGAACACCTGTATAGGCATTCAGGTGGGTGGAACTATCCCACTGCAGGTTTTCAAATGTTGCTAGGAATTCCCGTTGAGACCTAACCTTATTCCTCAAGGCCTTTCCTGATTGACTATTCTGGAGGTCCAACAGAGGTGGGTACTAAGATTGCTTAATAGCTCTCCACCACATCAGCCAGAAGGGTCTGTAGGCTGGAGAAACTGTAAACTGAGTGTCTTTGAGACATCCCCACCCCGAGGCTATAGGAGTGAAAAAGACAAGGAAGAACCACATAGGCATCCTTTCCGGATCACTGCACATTTGGAAATGGGCTTCTATTTTCATGTGTGGATGTCAAGAGGGTTTAATTCAATTAGCTTTACCTGTGCATGAGAAAGAACAAATAATCAGAGCAGGGGATAATATGCTTCCTTCATTTGGACTCAGGGAAACCATGGCATTCCTCTGCAGAAATCCTCTTTTATATAACAGCTAGCTCAGCCACAGAGACTGAGCACAAAATTATAGATTTATCTCATATTTTATCATGAGAGCATTTGGGAAACAATGTCTTTTAATTTGCAAGGACATTTTCTTTCAGAGTCACTTAAAAGACAATAATTTAAAGGAATATTTTGAACATATTATAGTAATATTTTCCCTGATACACCATTATATCCTTAATTTATTTATTTCAACAGTGTGTCCATATTTTAGGTTATTTATTTTGTCTTATTTTATTTATTAAAACAAAGCATTTATGTACTTTTAAAAGTTAATTTCTTTATGTTGGAAGGTTGATTTTTCTTCTATTCATCAAAAGTTAGGAATCTTAGCAATGTATTCAGGAAGAAGAAATGGGAATTGGTAAGTAGATGGAAACATAAAATATTTAAAAATAGAAGCAAGGAAACTTGAAAATATTTATTGTGGCAAAGCAACTTGTTCAGAGCAATCACATCCAAACTTCAGGCAAGTAAATTTTGAGCCCAGCCCCAAGTCATTGTGCCAATGGCTGCTTCTGAGACACAGCTCAGGTGTAGCAATGCTCCGAGCCAAGCGCTCTTGAAAGGATGAAAGGCACTGATGAGCGAGACGCATGAGACGGGTGCAGGTCGTTGGTGTTTCGGTTTCTCAGGTGATGCTCAAAGTCCTGGTAGCAGCAGCCCCAAAGCAATAGCTGGAGCCCTGATGCCATCATCAGCTGAGACCACAGCAGCTCCAGAGCTAGGCCCACAGCAGGAAGAGACTGGAACAGGGCACCTTAGGAGGTCCCTTAGGGGGACACTTTGGGGGGCACTTGGTAGTGAGCCCTTTAAAAGGAGGCTGGCACAGCTGCTGGGTTTGCTGGCAGGACATCTTGGTGGGAGTTCAGTCAACCTAAAAGCCAATACAGGTGTTTTATAGACTTGTTAAATCTTAGATCATTGTTTCCTCCCTTGGAATCTACCCTGGGGTTGCTGAAATATCGAACAAATCATAACCCCATACACACACACACACACACACACACACTCACTCAAGTCAAAGCCTCCATTTTGTTCATTCCTCTGTCTCTAAGATATGGCACAGTTCTTGTCACATAGATGATGTCCAATAAATGTAGATTTCCCCCTGAAATGGAAGCACCATAAGAACAGGGATTATCCTCCCCTCTTTTGCATACTTCTATATTCTAATGTCTAGAAGAACACCGGGTAATTAGTAGGAGCTCAATAAATAGCTGGTGATACAAGAATAATATATGAATGAACAAACGAATGAGAAAAGAAAGGTAGCCAAGAAGGGAGGGAGGAAGAGAGTGGGGAAGGGAAGGAGGGAGGGAATTATAGCTGAGGTAGAGGAAAGGATACCAGTTGGCATTTCATGGTAATATTGGGTATTGCCATTTTCTCTGGGTGCCTCTGCCATCTTCTCTAAGCATCTAGAAATGGATCTATGAGATGTGAATAGCGTGGAATAATCCCTCCCCAGCCAGCTGACTCAGTTGCCAGAAGCCAGACATTGGCAAGAATTTGGATTGGCTAATCCCTCTAATTCCCAGGGACTCTTAATTCCTAGGCTGGATCTTCCTAGGCAACATCTCTACTCCTATTACCCACTTTTCTCCTGTCTTTCCTTTCCCCCTGTGATTTTCAACAGCTACTTACTTTTCAGTTGTGCTCTAAGTTCCAAAAGACCCACTCACACTGGTCAGACCCAGGTGTGGAGCAGGCAGACCTGAGGATGTCAGGGCAGATGAGAAGTGGGGTCCTGACACACATTTTATAGGCAGGCACTTGCCTGACTGGGCCTTAGTGAGCCATGGTTCTGGGTGGAGCAGGAAGTGGCTCCTCCCACACTGGGGCATCTGCAGGGTAATTCCTGACATTTCCCTCCCTGTCTCTTCAATCCATCCTTCCCGGGGAGATATTGAGTTACTCTTCTGAAGCTAGAGAACGAAATCTCACCAAAGGATATTATTTCCTAGGCTGCGACTCCATGAAGCAGCATGAAGATTCCTGACCCCTGAGACAAGAATCTGGTTTCTCAAGACTCTATGGTCCTGTTCCTTCTTGGAAATAAATAAATAAGTTTCCTCTCTTCCTAATTCAGTCTGTGATCCAGCTTCTCGCTCCCTTTCTCTTTTCAAAAACATACATTAACTATAAATTTTTAAACAGGACTGTTTAAAAATATTTTTTCAAAATAAGGGATCTATTACATTCATTGAATGTCGGTGTTCTCCGTGTCTATCAAAGATCTTCTGTAAGAACTGGATACTTACACTCTTTCCCTTCACAAAGTCTTCCCAATTTTAAGAAACTATGTTTTGCTCTTACATTTTACTTAAACATTTGACATTTCAATGCCTCTCTGCTAGCAAGAAAGAGTATAAATATCTAAGATTTCTTAAAACATCGGGTACAGTTGCTTTTGAATTATATAGACCTATTTTCATTTTATAGGTCACATTTTTCTGCCAGTAAAATTGTTACCAGTTCACAAAATGAAATAAGTACACTATTATTTCAGGATATTCTTTTAGTCCATCAGTTCCTCCATGTTAACCTATTAGAGATTTGTATCAGTCTGTGTCCATTCAGGAAAACAAAAACACTCCTTATTTTGACAGAAACAATAAGCATTGGATTAAACAGGTATTAGAGGATTGAAAAGGCAAATGGAGAATTCTAGCATCACACGGAGCAGCTATTGCCACACTAAGGATAGGGAACAAGGGAAAGGGGGTTGGGCTTCTTGAAACTTAGAGACCCGCAGAGCGAGAACCCAAACTTCTGAGGTGGGACACTGGCTAGTGGGGCCTGTGCTTCTGAGGAAAGGAGAAGAGGATAGTTCTGGAAGTGTGGCGAAAACTGGGAACAGGAACCAACTGCTACTGCCAAATTTAAAAAAAAAAAAAAAAAAAAAAAAAAAACTGTGAGGTGACGCTTACGGTCCTTTCTCTCCTGACTTCTGCGTCCTCTTGCGCCCCCTGGTGACAAAACCTAATAGAGGACTACCAGGAAAGTAGAACCACAGTTGCAAAGCCCAGGCCAACATCACAAAGTAGAGCCCAGAAGGGTAGGTTTGGAGCTGACAGACGTGAGTTTATGAGTCCACAGAGAGCTGCTGGGGTAGATGGAGAAAATAGAGAAGCATGTTTCAAGCAGGGATGCGTGCATGATTCCACACTTTAAAAGTGCAACTAAAGTCAGTAAACGCAGAGTAAGTAGATCTATGTGACTCCAATTGAGGGTTTGTATTGCTGAAAAAGAACTCAAACAAATTTACAAGAAAAAAACAAACAACCCCATCAAAAAGTGGGCAAAGGATATGAACAGACATTTCTCAAAAGAAGACATTCATACAGCCAACAGACACATGAAAAAATGCTCATTGTCGCTGGCCATCAGAGAAATGCAAATCAAAACCACAATGAGATACCATCTCACACCAGTTAGAATGGCAATCATTAAAAAGTCAGGAAACAACAGGTGCTGGAGAGGATGTGGAGAAATAGGAACACTTTTACACTGTTGGTGGGATTGTAAACTAGTTCAACCATTATGGAAAACAGTATGGCGATTCCTCAAGGATCTAGAACTAGAAGTACCATATGACCCAGCCATCCCATTACTGGGTATGTACCCAAAGGATTATAAATCATGCTGCTATAAAGACATATGCACATGTATGTTTATTGCGGCACTATTCACAATAGCAAAGACTTGGAATCAACCCAAATGTCCATCAGTGGCAGACTGGATTAAGAAAATGTGGTACATATACACCATGGAATACTATGCAGCCATAAAAAAGGATGAGTTTGTGTCCTTTGTAGGGACATGGATGCAGCTGGAAACCATCATTCTTAGCAAACTATCACAAGAACAGAAAACCAAACACTGCATGTTCTCACTTATAGGTGGGAACTGAACAATGAGATCACTTGGACTTGGGAAGGGGAACATCACACACCGGGGCCTATCATGGGGAGGGGGGAGGGGGAAGGGATTGCATTGGGAGTTATACCTGATGTAAATGACGAGTTGATGGGTGCTGACGAGTTGATGGGTGCAGCACACCAACATGGCACAAGTATACATATGTAACAAACCTGCACGATATGCTCATGTACCCTAGAACTTAAAGTATAATAATAATTTTTAAAAAAGAAAAGAAAAAGCCAAGTTGTAGTCAGCAGATGAAGTTGAAAATTAGGAGAAAAATTTTTACTTAATTGACTTCCTTCTATCAGGAGTAAGGAGACAGTGCAAGGTTTTGTGCAAGCCTCAAAGTGTTTACTGTCCAACAGTAGACTGGGAATTAAAAAAAAAAAAAAAACCCTCTAGCTTTGGCTTTGCCTGCAT
Source organism: Theropithecus gelada (assembly GCF_003255815.1). Taxonomy (NCBI): domain Eukaryota; kingdom Metazoa; phylum Chordata; class Mammalia; order Primates; family Cercopithecidae; genus Theropithecus; species Theropithecus gelada. The sequence continues at coordinate 18,035,502 of NC_037668.1, read as the reverse complement.
TTTCATTTGCGACTGGGGATCAGTCGCTTCACCTCTACGAGCATCAGTTTCTCCATCTAAGATCCATGTGACTTTAAAAATGTAATGGCAACATAATAAAAGCAGTTTTATATTTTTTTTAAAAGTGCCTATCTGCAGCTCCAACAAGGGGAAGAAGCACAAATATCCAAATATATTTCCTTTTTTAAGAGATATTGTTATGTTACCTAGGCTGGTCTCAAACTCCTGGTCTCAAGCAATCCTCCCACCTCAGTCTCCTGAGTAGCTGGGACTACAGGCACACACCACCATGCCTGGCTCTAATAGATTTTAAAATGTGTTTGATAACAAAAAAGTTTAATAAAATTCTAGTGTCAGTCAAAATGAAGAAAAAAAAAAACCTAAACTTGTGAGTTCCAGTTCAAGAAGGCTGACTGAATACATGCTGCAGACTTTTGCTAATTACTGTTTAGTGGAATAAGAATATTCTCCTTGATTACAGGTTTTCAGAGGTCAGTATTGTGAATGGTATTAAAGTTTGTTAAATGTTTTTCTCTACATCTATTAAGATGATCTTTTTGTTTTTTCTTTAATCTGTAAATACACTGAATTGCATTGGTAGATTTTCTAGTTACAAAACATACCTTCCCTTGCAAACTTTCCTCATTGGATAGGATGAAATAGTTATTGGGAGACCAGTTCTCCTTACTAACACAACTATAAAACTCAGATTAAACCAGAAATTGTATTTTGGCAGGCAGCAGAGAAGTGCTGAGGTAGTGTGAACTGGAGAAGCTAAGACTCCAGGGAGAGGAGCTGACTTCTGCAACCACTTTTAATCCCGAGAGCATCTGTCAATTCTGGGCAGGTAAAACACTGAGAATCCAGATTATTTTAAGCATGGAAAGAACATAGCTGGGAGACAAAGAAATCAGCTGAGCCTGTAGCAGAGACATGGGGGCCCTCAAGTGCACACCTAGTTTTCTCCTAAGGTATTTGACAAGTTCGGGGAGATGTAGGACAATAAGCTAAAACCTAAGTGGGAAGTTTCTAGAATGTTGCAAAGCTTTTCGTGGTTTATGAGACAAAGATTACAGTTCAGGAATATATCTGTTAACTATGGCCTCAATTATAGTGCACAACAACAACGTAATAAACAAAATGCATAGAACAATTATTTCTTTAGTTTGTGAGAGTGCCGGTCTTCAGGGTGATAGAGGTCAAATCTGACCTAGGCTGGGCTCAGCTGGGTGGCTCAGCTCTGCTCCATAGGTCTTTCATTCCTCCTTTTGGGCCCTGTAGGCTATCTAGGACATGTTTTCTTGTGGGCATGGGATACCATCGTTGCTGCCTTATTCTATTAATCAAAGAAAGCCAGAAGGCCAAACTCAAGGTCAAGGGATTAGGAAATATATTTTGCTCCTCAGTGAGGGGAACTGCAAAGTCACAAGGCATAAAGGCATGAATACTGGCAACAATGCAATCTATCTCTACCATGGGAAACCAAGGGAGGGGAGGCATCACCAAATACTTCAGACAAATTCTAGATTTATCGAAGACTTGAAAGGAGAAGAAAAGCATATATCTTTATTTAGAAAAAATAAAGCAAATATGTATTACATGTTATCTGAGTGGAAAAATAATTTAAATATTTAAAATTAATGAAAACATAAATGTGTATACCCATAAAACAAGGAAATAAAAATGAGATGGCACACAATGTGAAAAATTTTACCATAAATAAAACAAAAATGTATATGAATGAAAACTAATTGTGAACAAATGAACTTTGATGTGTATGCATAATAAGTCTAAATGAAGAATAGAAATGAGCAATGTAAGTCCTCTGTTATGATTCTTAAAATATAAAAAGCATACTTCAGGGGAAATTTTGGCAGTCAGCATGCATGTACTGCCTGGATTATCTCTTGTCCCTTTTTATTGCTCTTGCGCACACTGCCCACCCCACTCCCCACCTTCTGATGTTTTCCCACCTTCAATAGCCAGCACCTGCAGCTCTTCATCAGTAGCTGGGCTGCCCTTGAGTTCTGGAGCCACTTTGCCCACACATGCAGAGAGCTGGAAGTACCAGGGATGTCCAGGTGCGCAGGTCCTAAATTCCCTTAGTTTTCTCCCATCTGAGAATGTCTTTATATAACTTTCATTGCTGAAAGACAGAAGATTCTTTGCTGCATATAAATATCTGATTGACAATTGTCATTTTTGTTGTTTTCCTTCAGTACTTTAAAAATCATAAGCTGCCTTCTTCTGGCCTCTGTGATTTCTGATAAGAAATCTGCAACGATTTGAATCTTTGCTCCGGTTTTAGTGATGCATCGTTTTTTCTGGCTGTTTTCAGGATTACTCCTTTGTCTTTAGTTTTCAGCTGATGTTACCAGGGTTTTTTGAGCTTAGCTTGGGATCACTTTTGGTGATCTCATGAGTTTTGGATTCGCTCTGATTCTTGAATCTGTATGTGTATTTCTTTTACTAAACTTGAAAAGTTTCAACAGTTATTTCTTCACACATTTTTTTTTCAGTTCCACATTCATTCTTCTGTCTTTCTGGGATTTCAATGGCATGAATGATAGATTTTGTTATTGTCTCACAGATCCCTGATGCTCTGCTAAGTTTTTGTTTGTTTTTCTCTCTGTTTTTTAGATTAGATTATTTATCTTGATCCATTTTCAAGTCTACTGACTCTTTCTTTGTCATCTCCATTCTGCTATTAAATTTACTCAATGGCTTTTTGAAAATTTAATTATTGCATTTTTTAGTTTTAACATTTCTATTTGGTTCTTCTTTATATCTCTTATTATTTTGCTGAGACTTTTTATTTTAACATTGTTTCAATATTGTTTATAATTGCTCATTTGAGCATTCATATAATAGCTGATTTAAAGTCTTTGCCAGATAATTTCAATATTTGTGTTGTCTGAGCATTGGTTTCTGTTTATTATTTTTTCCTATGTAAGTGACATTTTCATGGTTCTTCTTTTGCCAAGTAATTATGGTTTGTATGTTGGACACTTTTAACATTTTAAACAAGACTCCAGATCTTGTTTAAATTTGATGGAAAATGTTGATTTTTTTGTTTTAACAGGCAATCTTCCATGTAAAACTATTCCAATTATCAGTTAAGTTTTTGAAGTTTTTGTAGTGCTATTCATAACTGTCCAGAGTGAGTGCCAGCCAGCATCAGCCTGAGGTGTGGGAAGTAGAACCTGTATTAATGAGTCATCATATGTTTTTGTTTGCTAATTAGGATCAGATCCTTGCACATGTGTCCTCGCAGCAAACTCTGGAATTCATAAACAATTTTATGGGGTCTCTTACCTGAGCTTCTGTCTCTTCTTCTGCAATCTCCTCAGTACTTTCAGGTTCAGCGAGGCTCACCTTCATGGTCTTCTTGCCAGAAATTGAGCCTCTAGTTACCGTTCTCTGCCATGCATTTATATGACTAGACCCATGTCTAGGACCAAGAATTGGGAAGACAGCGAGAGACAGAAAGCAATAGGGGTTGGCCCCATCCCTTTGAGATTATAGCTCCACAAAATGGAGAAGGAAGTTCCCCTTCTCACATTTTATGCCCCTGCTAGGTCCCTTATCAGCTGTTGCCACTGCCATCCACCATGGAGTTGCCTGAGATATGGGGTAAGAAAGAACAAGGAGATTGAAATGGGGGACTCCCACACCCTCTATGGGCTTACCCTTTTGCTCCTTAAGCCAGAACTAACTGACTTCTTCAAAAGCTCTCTATGTGCCCCACAGCACTCATTTCCAGGTTTCCAAATGCATTAAGTTCAGGCCAGGAGAAACCAAAGGAGGAAAAGGGAAGCTATGCACCTTTTCAGATCTACTTTTTGAATTCTCATGTCCTTCCGCTATCTGTCTGCTGCTATTTCTAGCTCCTAGCTAGCTAGCTCCTGTCAGTTTTCCCAGGTTTTTATGGTTGCATTGAGTGGAGGAAAGATAATTTTACTCCATCATACACAGAATAAAAGTCCCTGAATTGCAATGTGAAGTATTTATTCTAATTCATTGTCTTCCTTTCTTTCTTCAGGTATACAACTTCTGTATAAATTAGATCTCCATTGTGTATCTTCTATATTCATTACTTTCTGTCTTATCCTTTAGGGGTTTTTGTTGTTGTTGTTATTCTTTTATATTTTCTAACTTGTGTGTCCCTTATTGTATATTTAGTTGTATTTATTATTCCTGGGATATCTCATAAGGAGTTTTGTCTTTTGATTCAATTTCTTTTTTTGTGTCTTTTGATTCAATTTATTTTCATATCCATTGCATTTATAATATATTTTTTTAAAGTATTGGTCAGGCAAAAAGTGCTGATGAATTAAGAAGTTACTTCATAGAATCTCAAATAATCTTATGCATTCATTTTAAAAAATGGTGAATTATATCTAATACCTCTGATGCTAATGGAATCTTTTTAAATGCTTGTGACTTTACATATCTTATCATTTAGGCCTGTGAATTCATATTCTGCTAGGGAATATTAGAGATTCTGACTGGAAATAATTACAAGGGAAATACTCCAGTGTCTATGTCAAGGCCCCAGTGAGGTCAAGGCCCCACTTTATAGTCCAAGCACCAGGAAACCAGCTCATCAGGTGAAGACTTTACCTCAGTACTTCTCCTTCCCCCACCCCAGCAAAAAATATTACCTACTTTTTCGATTGTAATCTGACCACCTTCTAGGGGGTCAGAGAAGGAGGGATGAGGATGTGAAAACTCAAACTAAGTTTATCCCCAGCCACGTTCCTGAGTTCTTCACAGGAGCAGGGTTTCCCTATGTTTCCCTGACTTTACTCAAGAGGGGACTTAAGCCTCCTCGGTAGCTCCCTGACCACCATATCCTGGGGTCTGAAAAGAGTTAAAATGAAAATTTGGCAGGAACTTTCATCCTTAAGGATGAGAAATATTTTTAAATAGAGGAGTTCCAATACCAGAATAGGCAAACGAACAAACAACAACAATAAATACCCAGAAAACCCACCGTGGCAAGAGTAATCTAGGTTTAAAAAAAGATAAAATATTATAAATTATCATCAAATATTATAAATTAAAAAGTTATGTATCTTCATAACACTAAAAAAGCAGAGAATAAAATATAAAAATAAAAGACTGTCAGTAACTATACACTGCCAACGCTGAAAGCTTAGACAAAATGGGAAGCATACACGAAAAAGTATAATCTAGTAAAATAAACTCAAGAAGAGACAAAAAGCATGAATTCTCTTATAACTAGTTAAGAAACTAAAGTACTATTAAGAGACATAGAAAACAATGGCCAAAATTGTTTTCTAGGCAAACAGTACAAAACTATAAAGGAGGAGATCGTTTCAAATTTATTTAAGGATATTGGGCATAAAAATGCAATCATTTTGAAAAACAGATTAGCACTCTATTATAAATTTAAATTCTTAGCTACTAAATACACCAAGATTCAGCAATTCTGCTCCTAGAAGACATGTACAAGAATAAACATCTGAAAACCACAAAACTGCCAAATCCAGAGATGTCCTTTGGTCTTGCACAGACACACTTACCAGGATGAGTCTCAGAATTAGCTCAGGCTGCAGAGGTGTCCAAAATGATGAGGAAGAAGAACCAGGGATACCTTTCATAGGAAGAGTCCCCAGGCCGGGCTCAGAGATGAGCCTTGTCTGTGGAAGGAGCAGGAGAAAATCTCTCACTACCAAGGAACATGTAGGGCCATTCCTGACATTCTCCTTCCAAAAGAGCTGTAGGAGCACTCTGGCCTCTCACTGGGGCCCAAGACCTGTGGGCCTTCAACAAATCACACCCTTTCTCAAATATAAGCCTCAGATGGCCTGATATCCCAAGAACCTGGTCACTGGGCTGAGGCTCTAAGGCCCGGGTCACTGTGTGCCTGTCCCTTCTCATGAAATAGGTGGTCACATCTTTCTTGCCAGGCTTTGTGAGGTGAGGCTTAGACGAGACAAATAGGAAAGAGAGGATAGAAAACTTTAAGAGAGTTTTTTCAGAAGAATCTATAAGGCTAGATGTCTCTTTGTGTATATATGATGGAGAAACGGGATAGATCAAAGATTGTACCAACATATCAAATGTCTTGACCAAAGAAATGATCATATGGTGGAAAGAGAACAAACGTTGGGAGGGGTGTAGATTTGAGGTCTTAGCCAGACCTTCTGATGAATGAAGAGGTTCTGGAGACATTTAGAGATACCACCTTGGAGATTATCGATTCCTGGTCTAAAGGGACTTTGAGATAAACTTCTGAAATCATCACCCTGGCATTAATCATTATTTATTCATACATCTAACATGATTATTTATTTATCTGAACAACCAAAATGTGTGGGGTATTTTACAGGGACCCAAGAGGATGAGAACAGGGTTTCTTTACTCAGCAGCTCTCACATTCTGATAGGATCAGAATTGTAGAGATAAACACACATATCTTATAATGTTTTACAATACTAGTAAGAAATCTTATGGAGTAGGGACAACTTTGTGAAATAGTATGCTGTTTCATACGCGTTGCGTTCATGGAACAATGAGAAGGCACACTAAAAAAAAAAAATTGGACACCAGTGGGTGTAATGAAGTGCTTCTCTGTCCCCCAGTCACCAAAAACCAGGGGAATTGGCTTTTTTGTGCTTTTTTACCCTACCGCCAATTAAGAGTGTGTGTGTGTGTGTGTGTGTGTGTGTGTGTGTGTACATGCATGGATGCACACACACACACCACATGTAAATGCCCATACACTTCAATCCTGCCTCTCACTCCATCATGGTTGCTACAAACATCTCTTCACAGCGAATGAGGAAACTCAGTCTGATAACACCAAAGAAAAAGTTGGACTAATTGAAGTGTCCCACATATCTCATTGCAAAGTAATGATTCAGGAGATGAGATTCAGAGCCACCTGCTTTGGACCTCATGGGCTTTTCTCAGGCAAAGAACTGCTTCAGAGATTCTAGTGGACTGTGAGCTTCTCAAGGTCAGAGGTTGTGTCTGATTCACCTCCGAATCCCAAATTCCAGACTGATGTCCACAGACCTCATCTGGTGTGCTAAATGAATGTCCATTTAACTAAATACTTTGTTCATTTTTTGATCTATTTTACATTTGTCCTGAAAGCTTGTGGAGGGTAGGGACCTTGTCTGAAAATAGGTAATAAATAAATTGAGAATGGAGCACCTCTAACAGAGACTTAGAGGTCATACGTTTCTCCTTATTTGAGAACCTCACTGAGGGAGTGGCCACTGCCATTTAGTTCACAGCTGTATTCTGCTCCCTAAACAATGAATGGTAGAATGATAGGCTTCAATCAACGAAAAAATCTGACTAATCCAAACTCTTCCTTGATTATTCAATGTCAAGCTGTACTCAATCCCTCAGTCAATGTCACCTCCCGTTCCTCATTCCCAGGGATAACTAGACTCCAGGTTTAGAAGCTCCCCAGCATGGCAAGCCCTTCTCAGGCCACTTGTTAGAGTTTAGGAATAAGCTCCTTAAAAGTAGCAACCATAAGTGACCATCTCTAGAGCCACCATAAGGCCTAGACGCAGTTCATTTATTTTAGCTTGCATTATTGAGCATCTTCTACATACGAAACATATGCTACATATTTTCATTTCTTAATGTTCAAATCAATGAGTATTAGGATACTCATTGATCATTTTAAAAAGAACACAGATGCTTAGGAAACATGAGTGATATTTCAAAGGTCATGAGTTAGAGCTAGAATTGACACCAGGTTCCCTGAGTGTAGTTACAGAGACCTGACCTCTATAACCTGCCTTCCTCTTGCCAAATTAAGAAAGAGTTAATTGTTTTGATTAAATCGGCTCAATCATCACTATCCTCACAACTGAAATAAATCAGAACAGCACAGCTGCTCTTCAGAGGACAGCTGAGGGAGAAGCAGAGACCCAGAGTCCACCCTGAAGGACAGGTCCCAGGAAGGATGGCTGGGTGGGGAGGGTTCTTCCTAATTCAAAACTCCAGAACAACCAGCCTAGGAATGGCTGGTACCTAAAGCAGGACCTCAAAGGCAAACCCCAAGTGTAGGGAAAATCAGAATGGAATGTTTCCACAACGAAAAATAAAAATAAAAAATAAAACAGCCTGTGACTTTAACCTGAGTTTTCCCAAAGAACAAATAGCATATTTATCCAGACATTGGCTCCTTGTGCATCCCAACCTAACTCTTCAGAGTTCCAGCCTAGAAGGGGGTGCAACTGGATAAAGCCTATCTAGACCCTAGCCCCAGACAGGGGCCCTGGGAGCTCCCAAGGCCTCCTTGAATTGCAGGGACAAGGAGAGAAGAGAACGTCACAGATCACCCAGAACGTGCCTGGTTGGGCAAGAGCCACTTCCTGCTCTTACTAGAGCCAAGCCTGGGTCTATAAAAGACATACCCAGCTCCAGCACCTCATCTGCTCTGACTCCCTAGGGACATGTCTGTGCTCCTGTGTGTGACCAGGATGAATGAGAACCTGGGAGACCAGAGGGGTTGGAGAAGAGCAGAGAGATTGGAGGAAGTAAAGAGTCTTAGGAAAAACAGTTATGTATTTGATACTGAACAGGAATAAAATTCAGAGGGAGTGAAAACTATTGTGCTGTGGTTTAAGATGTCAGTGGCACTTTGCCACTCTGGAAACTGACCTGGGCCGAAAGGCAGTTGTGCCAACCTCATCTATTTTAGGAGCTTGTTTTTATAATAATATGGTGGCACTTTAGAGAGTTTTGAATACTGCATGCAGGACTATGAAGACTGAGAAATCCTTGTGTCCTTTTATAGAGGAGAATAAGACGTTGTTTACTACATCTGCATTTTAAATCTATGTACTTTTAATTAGAGGAAAGATTTATATGTTTCCTCTGGATGCTTATTCATGTTTTCTAAATATCATTTACTATCACCCTTCATAGTGATTCTAGATGAGGTTAAAAAAAAAAAAACCATGCCCCTTGATTTAACTAATCCATACTATGTCATTATGCTCTTCCAGGTTGATTAAACACCTGCCCAGATGTCCTGCCAGCAGAACCAGCAGCAGTGTCAGCCCCCTACCAAGTCCCCTTCCAAGTGTACTCTGAAATGCCTCCCAAAGTGTGCATCCCAGTGCACAGCACCATGCCCAGTTTCTTCCTGCTGCAGTTCCAGCTCTGGGGGCTGCTGCAACTCCAGCTCTGGGGGTTGCTGCAGCTCGGGAGGTGGTAGCTGCTGCCTGAGCCACTACAGGTGCTACAGGTCCCACTGCCACAGACCCCAGAGCTCCAATTGCTGTGAATGTGAGCTTTCACGGGGCTCCAGCTGCTGCCACAGCTCTGGGAGCTGCTGGTAACTTGGGTCCTGAGGACCTCTGAAGTACACATGAGCCAAAGCATCAATTTTCTTCTCATTTTTCCATTCCCTCATTTTGACATCCTGGGGATGGTAGATCTCAAAGCTAACTCAGGCATTTCCACACATAGAACATTCTGCTTATCTTCCATTTTCTTTGCAAAAATAAAGTTCCTGTTTCCTACTTAAAGTGTGTCCTGGTCACTCTCTCAGCCCTGTGTAGTCCAGAATCATCAGTGAGCCCTTCTTCAGAGAGCTTGAGGCCAAGGCAGAGCTTGACTAAGGGGTGGGTAATTGGGCAGCTTCCCAAGGGTGTGTATGTGTATGTGTGTGTGTGTGTGTGTGTGTGTGTTTAATATAAAATATAAGAAAATATCACCACAAGTGTAGTGAAACTGAAGAATATGTACTCGGCAGAGCTTGTTTGGAGGAATGAGCTTACGTAACAGAAGAAATGGAAAGCAGAGAAAAAGTAAAAATATGCTATTTGATGGCAGTGTAGCTTCATAATCAGTCTTCTAAGTATAGACATACCTGTCATTGCAAATAGCTTTAGTGTTTGTCACAGATACTGCTTTTTTTACAATTGAGATCTGCAGAAACCCTGCATCCAGCAAGTCTGTCGGTGCCATTTCTCTAGGAGCATGTGGTCTTTGTGCCGTTTTGTCACATTTTGGAAGTTCTCAAAATATTTCAACTTTTTCATTATTATTATATATGTCGTGGCGATCTGTGATCAGTGACCTTTGAAGCAATGACTGCAATTGTTTTGGGAGCACTATGAACTGCATTCATGTAATACAGCAATCCTAATCAGTAAGTGTCGTGTGGGTTCTGACTGCCCAACCTATTGGCCATTCTCCTGTCTCTCTGTCTCCTGGGGTATTCCTATTCCTTGAGACATAACAGTATTGAAATCAGGCTAGTTTATAACCCTACAATGGTCTCTAGGCATTCAAGTGAAATGAAGAGTCACAAATCTCTCATATTAAATAAAAGCTAGAAATAATTAAGCTTAATGAGAAAGGCATGTGGAAAGTCAAGCTATGCCTTTTGGTCCAAACAGTTAGCCAAGTTGTGATTGCAAAGGAAAAGTTCTTGTAGGAAATTAAAAGTGCTACTCCAGTGAATACATAAGTGTAAGAAAGCAAAACTGCCTTATTGCTGATATCGTAAAAAATAAATAAATAAATAAATAAATAAATAACTCATGGTCTGGATAATAGATCAAAGCAGCCACAAGATTTCTTTAAGCCAAAACCTATTCCAGAGCAAAGCCCTAACTCTCTTCAATTCCATGATGGCTGAGAAATGTGAGGAAGCTGCAGAAGAAAAGTTGGAAGCTAACAGAGGTTGGTTCATGACATTTAAAGAAAGAAGCCATCTTCAAAACCTAAAGTGCAAGGTGAAGCAGCAAGGGCTGATGCAGAAGCTGCAGCAAGTGATCCAGAAGATGTAACTAAGATAATTGATAAAAGTGAATACACTAAGCAACAGATTTTTAATGTAGATGAAACAGCCTTATATTGGAAGAAGATGCCATCTAGGACGTTGATAGCTAGAGAGGAGAAATCAATGCTAAGTCTCAAAGAAAGGCTGACTCTTGTGGTAGGAACTAATGCAGCTGTTGACATTAAGTCTAAGTCAATGCTCATTTTTAATTCCAAAAATCCTGGGGCCCTTAAGAATTATGCTAAATCTAATATATCTGTGCTCTATAAAATGGAACAACAAAGCCTGGATGGCAGCACATGTGTTTACAGCATGGTTTACTGAATATTTTAAGCCCACTTTTGAGGCCTACTGCTCAGAACAAAGAATACCTTTCAAAATATTACTGCTCATTCACAATGCACTTATTCACCAAAGAACTCTGATAGAGATGTACAAGATTAATCTTGTTTTAATGCCTGCTAAGAGAACAACTGTTATGAAGTCCATGAATCAAGAAGTAATTTCAGTTTTTAAGCATCATTATTACATAAGAAACATATTTTGTAAGGCTATAGCTACCATAGACAGCGATTTCTCTGATGGGTCTGAGCTAAATCAATTGAAAACCTTCTAGAAAGGATGCTCCATTCTAGATACCATTAAGAAAATTCATGATTCATAGGACAATGTCAAAATAACAACATGAACAAGAGTTTGGAAGAAGTTGATTCCAACCCTCATGGATAACTTTGAGGGATTCAAGACTTCAGTGGAGAAAGTAACTGTATACATGATGGAAATAGGAAGAGAAAAACAAGTGGAGTCAGAAGATGGGACTGAATTGCTGCAATCTTATGACAAAACTTGAATGGATGTGGAGTTGCTTCTTATGGATGAACAAATAAAGTGGTTTCTTGACATGGAATCTACTCCTGGTGAAGATACTGTGAACATTACTGAATGACAACAAAGGATTTAAAATATTACATGAACTTTGTGATAAAGCAGCAGCAAGGTTTGAGAGGTTTGACTCAAATTTTGAAAGAAGTTCCACTGTAAGTAAAATGTTATCAAACAGCATCACATGCCACAGAGAAATCTTTTGTGAAAGAAGAGTCAATCAATGCAGCAAATGTCACTGTTGTCTTTAGAGAAAATTGTCACAACCACTCCACCTTTGGCAGCCACCACCCTGATCAGTCAGAAGCCATCAACATCAAGACAAGACTCTTCATCAGCAAAAATATTATAACTCACTGAAGGCTCACGTTATAGTGGTTTTTTAGAAATGAAGTATTTTTAATTAAGATATCCACATTATTTCTTAAATGTAATGCTATTGCACACTTAATAGACTGTAGTATAGTGTGAACATAACTTTCACATGCACTGAGAAGCCAAAAAATTCATTTGACTTGGTTTATTGCAATATTTGCTTTATTGCGGTGGTCTGGAACTGAACCCACAGTGTCTTCGAAATATGCCTATAGAGTAAATCCAGTTAACTGTAGAATTTTATTTTGCCAACTGGTGATACATCTTTTTGCTTAAACCTTCTCCTATTACAGAGCTCAATCTCTCTTCTCAATCTCTGTTGAATATATATTTACACAAGACCAGATTGAAATTACCCGTAAAATGAGTTCATCCAGATGCCTATGTGTCTCTGTCTAGTCTGGCCTATTACCTGGTGGTTAAGAGCACAGACTTTGAACTTCTTGGGTTTGAATTCCAGTCCTGCCACTTAGTAGCTGTGTGAACCTCTCTGAGCCTGAGATTACTCATCTGTAAAATGGAAAAGATAATAATAATGTCTTCCTTGAAGAGTTGTTGTGAGTTAAATGGGTTAATATATGTAACATGCTTACAGCAGAGACTGTCCTAAAATGAAGCCTGTATAATTATTTGTTGTTCTTGCTGCTGGTGTTTTGCTGTGAAAAGCGAATCTGGGTTGCCAGAAAGTCTAGACTAGGAAGTTGAACCAATGTCTTGTTTCCATTTGGACTTACTCAACAATCATACCCACCACAGGAGGCCATAGCTGAAGGCCATTACCCTTGTTGCTTTTCTTGCTTGCCAGAGTCCAAGAACAGGTGAGAGCTGAGAATACATTTTTAGAACACCCACAGCCCTCAAGATCCAACCAGAATATCTGCTTCCTTTCCAAGCTTAATCCTCTGGCCATCAGAGGGCCTATGACTCAGGAAAATGTTGGGGAAATGGCTCAAGTACCAACAGGGAAATAAAGACAACTTTCCCTAGTGTCAAACTGAGAAGAGTCTATGTAGAGAAAATTCCAGACCCAGATTGGACTGAGATTCTGATAACAGAGTGACTCTGCGTGTGATACAGCTATCTGCTCCTCCCTATGCCACTGCACATGCCACAGACTGGCCTTTGCCTATCTCCTGAACTAGAGAAATAACTGGTTGGGTGGCCATTCTGCATATGAGCTTACTCCAACCAAAATAAAAAAAAAAACCTTCCATACTGCAACAGTAACCATTTAGGATTCTTTTTCAATCAACTTTAAAATTGTAAAAATAATTTAGAAACTATGGGAATATAGAAAGAATAGATTAATAATCACCCCCACATATCCTGCCACCCATATACTATTATTGACACCCCTGCTTATTGGTACCAGAGCACACCTTTCATCCTACTGCCTTCAGGTACAAACTCATGCTATCCTTGGGCCTTGAAAACCTTCCTCCCTTTTAATTTTAATTAAATAAAAATTTACTGTCTCCAATTAATCAAAGCTCACTGAGGGCAGAAATCAAGACCCACTAAACTGTTTCTGTCACCCAGCTCTAGCACAGACCTGAGTACAGAGCCAAGGAGAAGATATGCTGATTGGTCAATTGGTTGCCATGAGTCCCTTCAGAAGCTTCTCTCCAGTAATGTACAGTGGACCATACATGGGAGACACTCATACTAATTGTTAGTGTTTTGCTAGTGGAGCAAAAAAAAAAAAAGGAAGATATAAAGGAAAATGGACATTTCTATGGTTAAGATTGCCAATTAAACACTCTAATCCCACAACCACATCATAAGATGGCACCTAGACACAGGGTTTTTGTCAATATCACCACCTTTGTCATCTTAAATATCATCAACGTAAGGGGGCAGCTGCTTTAAATAGTAAATATATTTCTAAAAAATTTTAGGGGGGATTCACAACAAAATATCATCCATTTGTTCATTGATAGTTACTTATTGAGTGCCAAATTTATGCCAGAAATTATTAAGTGATTTCTTAGTCTATTTTTTGCTGCCATGACAGAGTACCAAGCCCTAGTTAATTTTTTGTGTGTCTCACTTGTAAGTGGGAGCTAAACAATGAGAACACATGGATACAAAGAGGGCAACAACAGACACAAGAGCCCACTTGAGGATGGAGACTGGGAGAAGAGAGAGAATCAAAAAAAGTACCTCTCAGCTACTACACTTATTACTTGGGTGACTAAATAATCTGTATACCAAACCCCCACAACATGCAATCTGCCTATATAACAATCCTGCACATGTACTCCTAAACCTAAAATAAAAGTTAGGAAAAAAAAAAAAAAGACTGGATAATTTAAACACAATAGTTTATTTGGCTTACAGTTCTGGAGGCTGGGAAGTCCAAGAGCATGGAGCTAGTATCTGGTAAGGGTTATTCTGTGGCAGAAAGCAGAAGGCCAAGTGAATATATAAGACAGAGAGAAAATAAGGACTGAATTTATTCCTTTATCAGGAACCCACTCCTGCAACAACTAGCCCACTCCCATGACAATGGCACCAATCCACTCATGACGGTGGAGCCCTCATGGCCCAATCACCTCTGAAAGGCCCAAATTTTCAACACTGTTACAATGGCAACCAAATTTCAACATGAGTATTGGAGGGAACATTTAAACTATTGCAGATAAACAAAACAATTTTAGTCTCTATGCTCATGGAGGTAATAAACTCATGGCTAAAGCAGCCAGTTATGCAAGAAATTACTACAAAATGTGGACTGTGGGAGTAAATAGTAAGATAACCCAAGATAGTCTATGTAGGACTGAAGGGAGTTGGCTAATAAGAGTACTTTCTCAATGAGAACAGCCTACACCACCTCTCTCCTGCCCAAGACCCATCACGGACACAAGGCAGATTCTGGCTGCCATTGAGACAAACACTAAGAATGGGTAACATGATGACACAAATGATGCCAAGGATTTCCAAGAATACAGAGCAATAACTCTCATACAGACTCTTTACAAAACTACTTGGTAGTGTCTACTAAAACTGAGCATATGCACAACTTGTGACCTATTCCACAATATAATCCTCCGAAATCCACACGTATGTGTACCAAAGGCATATATGAGAACGGTCATGGCAGAACTACTTGTAATATATAAAAAACTGAAACCTGACCAAATGTCCTTTAATCAGATAATTAAGTGTGGAATGCTTACCCAATTAAACACTATATCACTATAATAATTGACAAACTATAACTTCACACAATACTATGGATGAGTCTCATAAACATAATGCTGAAAAAAGAAACCAGGTGCAAAAGAGCACTTAGCATATGGTTTCATTTCTATAAAGTTCGAAAACAAGCAAAATTAAGCCATACTGTTAAAAATCAGGATAACAGTTACCTTTGGTGTGGATGGGAATCATGGTAATTTGAAAGGGGAGCAAGGAGAGCTTCTAAGATGCTGGTAATCATTTCTTTCTTGATCTGGGTGTTGTTACATAAGTGTGTTACCTTTTTGAAAAAAGCATCAAGCTGTATACAATGATTGTGTGCTTTATGCACGTAATACTTCAATTAAGTTATCTTTTAAAACTCAGCAATTTCTCTCCCAGCAACAGCCAACTAGGTTGTTTTAGCTTCCCAATAAGAACAGCTAAAAAATGTGGACAATACGTTTCTAAACTCCTTTGAAGGCACAGAAGAGGCACTAAGGTAGATTGCTGGATTTAGCAAATAAACATACAAGACACCCAAATAAATGTAAATTTCAGATAAACAATAGCTTTTTAGTATAAATCTCCAATACTATATAGTATATGCTTACACTAAAAATGTATTTGTTGTTTATCTTTTGTTTAAATTTAACTGGGCATCTTATATTTTATCTCACAAGCCTATTCTAAGGCAGTGAAGAGAGATTGGTGGCAAGACCTGGAAACAGAGGGGATTCAAGCAGGGTGGGCCAGGTATTTGGGACATGCAGCCATTTGTGAATGCTGAAAGTGAAAGCGGTGGCTAAGAAGCTGAGAGGCCAAATCAAGATTTCAGCATCTCACCAGGAAGGAGTTCAGAGCTTGACAAGAAGGAATACAAGAAATACCAGGCCTCAGGTGGATCCCCAAGCACTAATAGTAGAAGAAATTTGTGCATGGGATGCCTAATCATTCTTGAACCTGTGGTTTGATATCTTTTGTCAGTTTGTCAAAATTCAGAGGGATTATCTCTTCATATACTGCTTATTTCTATTGTCTCTCTTCTTCTGGGATTCCAAGTATTATTATCTAGATATTAGACCTTTCACTATAGTCCATATATATTTTGTATGCTTTTTTTGTATTTTCCAGTGTTTGTCTTCCCTTGCTTCAATATTTTCTTCTGTCCAATCTAACAGCTGCTAATTATCTCTTCTGTAGTGCTCAGTCTGTTATTTAACCTCTCTACCCAGTTCTTAATTTTGGTTATTAATTTTTCAGGTCTAGACTTCCATGTTGTTACCTTTAGAATTTCTAGATCTCTGTGCAAGTTTTTCACCTTGCCTTTTAATTTATTCAGCATACAAATCACAGATATTTTCAAATCTGTATCTCATAACTATACTAGCTAGATATCCTGTGGTCTGTTTGCATTGCTTGTTTTGTCTTATTTTTCATAGTCAAATTTTAAAAAACATATTTGGTTATTTTTTTCATTAATTATAAAGCTCTATGTGAAAAATTTATAGAAGTCATTTAGTCTCTAAATGTTGATTTTGTTTTCTTTCTAGCAAGTATCTAGGCTAGGAGCACTAACACTCCCAGGTAATATTAATCTGATCAGGGACTAAGATCATTCAAAGGCTGGCTTCAGTCTCTTTGCAGAATTGCAGGATTTTTTTTTAATTAATTAATTTATTTATTTATTTTGAGACAGAGTCTTGCTCTGTCACCCAGGCTGGAGTGCAGTGGTGTGATCTCGGCTCACTGTAACCTCCACCTCCCAGGCTCAAATGATTCTCCTGCCTCAGCCTCCCAAGTAGCTGGGACCACAGGGACGCATCACCACACCCGGCTAATTTTTGCAGCTAATTCTTGTGTTTTTAGTAGAAACGGGGTTTCACCATGTTGCTAGACTCCAACTCCCGTGCTCAAGTGACCCTCTCACCTTTGCCTCCAAAGTGCTGGGATTACAGGCATAAGCTACTGCACCCTGCCAGGATGCTCTATTTCTGATTCTCCTCATTCATACTTTATAGCCCTTCTGGCTCCAACCAAATCCTGGAGTGTTTACCAGAACCCCTCCGTCTTGACAGCTCTGAGTTCTAATTTTTGTCCTCCCTCCTCCCTGACCCCGATGAATTTTCTGAAAGATGTACTCACATTCTCAACTTCCAGCTACAGCTTTTCAGAAATGGCAAATATGTCAAGAGAAAAGTTGTGTTACATTCTAGGCTGTCTTTTGGCTTCTCTGCTTTTTAGAATTTGGTTCCAAAAATCTTCACTGAATTGATAGGTTGATAACATATTTAGACAGGTATTTTATTTTGTCTTTTCTAGCTTTTACGTTATTCTCTGTGGAAATTTTGTATAAAGTAACCTACTCTTCCATTTCCAAAAGCAAGTCTTCTCTTCTTTTACATCTAATGGTATATAAAATGTCCGTGAATTCAATTGCTTGAATTTTTACATTCCACAAATGGTGAAAACATGAGAAGTTTGTCTTGCTGTGCCTGGCTTATTTCACTTAACATAACGTCTTCCAGTTCCATCCATGTTGTTGTAAATGACAGGATCTCATTCTTTTTATGGCTGAATAATACTCCATTGTATATATGTACCACATTTTCTTTATCCATTCATCTGTTGATGGACACTTAGGTTGCTTCCAATTTTTGGCTATTGTGATTAGTACTGCAATAAATATAAAAGCACCAGTATATCTTCAGCATGCTGATTTCATTTCCATTGGAGAAATACCTAGCAGTCGGATTGCTGGATCGTATGGTAGTCATATCTTTAGTTTTCTGAGGAACCTCCATATTGTTCTCCATAGTGGCTGTACTAATTTACATTCCCAACAGTAGCGTTCCCTTTTCTCCACATCCTCTCCAGCATTCATTATTGCCTGTCTTTTGGATAAAAGTCATTTTTACTGGGGTGAGATTATACCTCATTGCATTTTTAATTTGCATTTCTCTAACAAGCACTGATGAGTAGTACCGTTTCATTTGCCTGTTTGACATTTGTGTATCCTCTTTTGAGAAATGCCTATTCAGGTCTTTTGCCCATTTTTAAAAACAGATTATTAGGCCAGGCATGGTGGCTCACTCCTGTAATCCTAGCACTTTGGGAGGCACAGGCAGGTGGATCACCTGAGGTCAGGAGTTTGAGACCAGCCTGGCCAATATGGTGAAATCCTATCTCTACTAAAAATACAAAAGTTAGCTGGGTATGTTGGCATGGGCCTATAATCCCAGCTATTGGGGAGGCTAAGGCAGGAGAATCACTTGAAGCCAGGAGGCCGAGGTTGCAATGAGCCTAGATCGTGACACTGCACTCCAGCCTGGGTGACAGAGCAAGACAAAAATAAAAAATAAATAAATGAAATAAAATCAGATTATTAGACTTTTTCCCTATAGAGTTGTTTGAGTTCCTTATATATTGTCACTAATCTCTTGTCAGATGCATAGTTTGCAAATATATTCTCCCATTCTGTGGGTTGTCTCTTCACTTCATTGATTGTTCCTTTGCTGTGCAGAAGCTTTTTATTTTTTTTTTTATTTATTTTTATTTTTATTTTTATTTTTATTTTTATTTTTATTTTTTTTATTTTTTTTAATTTATTTATTATTATTATACTTTAAGTTGTAGGGTACATGTGCATAACGTGCAGGTTTGTTACATATGTATACTTGTGCCATGTTGGTCTGCTGCACCCATCAACTCGTCATTTACATCAGGTATAACTCCCAATGCAATCCCTCCCCCCTCCTCCCTCCCCATGATAGGCCCCAGTGTGTGATGTTCCCCTTCCTGAGTCCAAGTGATCTCATTGTTCAGTTCCCACCAATGAGTGAGAACATGCGGTGTTTGGTTTGCTGTTCTTGTGATAGTTTGCTAAGAATGATGGTTTCCAGCTGCATCCATGTCCCTACAAAGGACGCAAACTCATCCTTTTTTATGGCTGCATAGTATTCCATGGTGTATATGTGCCACATTTTCTTAATCCAATCTGTCACTGATGGACATTTGGGTTGATTCCAAGTCTTTGCTATTGTGAATAGTGCTGCAATAAACATACGTGTGCATGTGTCTTTATAGCAGCATAATTTATAATCCTTTGGGTATATCCCCAGTAATGGGATGGCTGGGTCATATGGTACATCTAGTTCTAGATCCTTGAGGAATCGCCATACTGTTTTCCATAATGGTTGAACTAGTTTACAATCCCACCAACAGTGTAAAAGTGTTCCTATTTCTCCACATCCTCTCCAGCACCTGTTGTTTCCTGACTTTTTAATGATCGCCATTCTAACTGGTGTGAGATGGTATCTCATTGTGGTTTTGATTTGCATTTCTCTGATGGCAAGTGATGATGAGCATTTTTTCATATGTCTGTTGGCTGTATGAATGTCTTCTTTTGAGAAATGTCTGTTCATATCCTTTGCCCACTTTTTGATGGGGTTGTTTGTTTTTTTCTTGTAAATTTGTTTGAGTTCTTTGTAGGTTCTGGATATTAGCCCTTTGTCAGATGAGTAGATTGCAAAAATTTTCTCCCATTCTGTAGGTTGCCTGTTCACTCTGATGGTAGTTTATTTTGCTGTGCAGAAGCTCTTTAGTTTAATGAGATCCCATTTGTCAATTTTAGCTTTTGCTGCCGTTGCTTTTGGTGTTTTAGACATGAAGTCTTTGCCCATGCCTATGTCCTGAATGGTACTACCTAGGTTTTCCTCTAGGATTTTTATGGTATTAGGTCTAACATTTAAGTCTCTAATCCATCTTGAATTAATTTTCGTATAAGGAGTAAGGAAAGGATCCAGTTTCAGCTTTCTACTTATGGCTAGCCAATTTTCCCAGCACCATTTATTAAATAGGGAATCCTTTCCCCATTTCTTGTTTTTCTCAGGTTTGTCAAAGATCAGATGGCTGTAGATGTGTGGTATTATTTCTGAGGACTCTGTTCTGTTCCATTGGTCTATATCTCTGTTTTGGTACCAGTACCATGCTGTTTTGGTTACTGTAGCCTTGTAGTATAGTTTGAAGTCAGGTAGCGTGATGCCTCCAGCTTTGTTCTTTTGACTTAGGATTGTCTTGGAGATGCGGGCTCTTTTTTGGTTCCATATGAACTTTAAAGCAGTTTTTTCCAATTCTGTGAAGAAACTCATTGGTAGCTTGATGGGGATGGCATTGAATCTATAAATTACCTTGGGCAGTATGGCCATTTTCACGATATTGATTCTTCCTATCCATGAGCATGGTATGTTCTTCCATTTGTTTGTGTCCTCTTTTATTTCACTGAGCAGTAGTTTGTAGTTCTCCTTGAAGAGGTCCTTTACATCCCTTGTAAGTTGGATTCCTAGGTATTTTATTCTCTTTGAAGCAATTGTGAATGGAAGTTCATTCATGATTTGGCTCTGTGTTTGTCTGTTACTGGTGTATACGAATGCTTGTGATTTTTGCACATTAATTTTGTATCCTGAGACTTTGCTGAAGTTGCTTATCAGCTTAAGGAGATTTTGGGCTGAGACAATGGGGTTTTCTAAATATACAATCATGTCATCTGCAAAGAGGGACAATTTGACTTCTTCTTTTCCTAACTGAATACCCCTGATTTCTTTCTCTTGCCTAATTGCCCTAGCCAGAACTTCCAACACTCCTATGTTGAATAGGAGTGGTGAGAGAGGGCATCCCTGTCTTGTGCCAGTTTTCAAAGGGAACTTTTCCAGTTTTTGCCCATTCAGTATGATATTGGCTGTGGGTTTGTCATAAATAGCTCTTATTATTTTGAGGTACGTTCCATCAATACCGAATTTATTGAGCGTTTTTAGCATGAAGGGCTGTTGAATTTTGTCAAAAGCCTTTTCTGCATCTATTGAGATAATCATGTGGTTCTTGTCTTTGGTTCTGTTTATATGCTGGATTATGTTTATTGATTTGTGAATGTTGAACCAGCCTTGCATCCCAGGGATGAAGCCCACTTGATCATGGTGGATAAGCTTTTTGATGTGTTGTTGAATCCGGTTTGCCAGTATTTTATTGAGGATTTTTGCATCGATGTTCATCAGGGATATTGGTCTAAAATTCTCTTTTTTTGTTGTGTCTCTGCCAGGCTTTGGTATCAGGATGATGTTGGCCTCATAAAATGAGTTAGGGAGGATTCCCTCTTTTTCTATTGATTGGAATAGTTTCAGAAGGAATGGTACCAACTCCTCCTTATACCTCTGGTAGAATTCAGCTGTGAATCCATCTGGTCCTGGACTTTTTTTGGTTGGTAGGCTATTAATTATTGCCTCAATTTCAGAGCCTACTATTGGTCTATTCAGGGATTCAACTTCTTCCTGGTTTAGTCTTGGAAGAGTGTAAGTGTCCAGGAAATTATCCATTTCTTCTAGGTTTTCCAGTTTATTTGCGTAGAGGTGTTTATAGTATTCTCTGATGGTAGTTTGTATTTCTGTGGGGTTGGTGGTGATATCCCCTTTATCATTTTTAATTGCGTCGATTTGATTCTTCTCTCTTTTCTTCTTTATTAGTCTTGCTAGTGGTCTGTCAATTTTGTTGATCTTTTCAAAAAACCAACTCCTGGATTCATTGATTTTTTGGAGGGTTTTTTGTGTCTCTATCTCCTTCAGTTCTGCTCTGATCTTAGTTATTTCTTGCCTTCTGCTAGCTTTGGAATGTGTTTGCTCTTGCTTCTCTAGTTCTTTTAATTGCGATGTTAGAGTGTCAATTTTTGATCTTTCCTGCTTTCTCTTGTGGGCATTTAGTGCTATAAATTTCCCTCTACACACTGCTTTAAATGTGTCCCAGAGATTCTGGTATGTTGTATCTTTGTTCTCATTGGTTTCAAAGAACATCTTTATTTCTGCCTTCATTTCGTTATGTACCCAGTAGTCATTCAGGAGCAGGTTGTTCAGTTTCCATGTAGTTGAGCGTTTTTGATTGAGTTTTTTAGTCCTGAGTTCTAGTTTGATTGCACTGTGGTCTGAGAGACAGTTTGTTATAATTTCTGTTCTTGTACATTTGCTGAGGAGTGCTTTACTTCCAATTATATGGTCAATTTTGGAGTAAGTACGATGTGGTGCTGAGAAGAATGTATATTCTGTTGACTTGGGGTGGAGAGTTCTATAGATGTCTATTAGGTCTGCTTGCTGCAGAGATGAGTTCAATTCCTGGATATCCTTGTTAACTTTCTGTCTTGTTGATCTGTCTAATGTTGACAGTGGAGTGTTGAAGTCTCCCATTATTATTGTATGGGAGTCTAAGTCTCTTTGTAAGTCTCTAAGGACTTGCTTTATGAATCTGGGTGCTCCTGTATTGGGTGCATATATATTTAGGATAGTTAGCTCTTCCTGTTGAATTGATCCCTTTACCATTATGTAATGGCCTTCTTTGTCTCTTTTGATCTTTGATGGTTTAAAGTCTGTTTTATCAGAGACTAGGATTGCAACCCCTGCTTTTTTTTGTTCTCCATTTGCTTGGTAAATCTTCCTCCATCCCTTTATTTTGAGCCTATGTATGTCTCTGCGTGTGAGATGGGTCTCCTGAATACAGCAGACTGATGGGTCTTGACTCTTTATCCAGTTTGCCAGTCTGTGTCTTTTCATTGGAGCATTTAGTCCATTTACATTTAAGGTTAAGATTGTTATGTGTGAACTTGATCCTGCCATTATGATATTAACTGGTTATTTTGTTCGTTAGTTGATGCAGTTTCTTCCTAGCCTCGATGGTCTTTACATTTTGGCATGTTTTTGCAATGGCTGGTACCGGTTGTTCCTTTCCATGTTGAGTGCTTCCTTCAGGGTCTCTTGTAAGGCAGGCCTAGTGGTGACAAAATCTCTAAGCATTTGCTTATCTGTAAAGGATTTTATTTCTCCTTCACTTATGAAACTGAGTTTGGCTGGATATGAAATTCTGGGTTTAAAATTCTTTTCTTTAAGAATGTTGAATATTGGCCCCCACTCTCTTCTGGCTTGTAGAGTTTCTGCCGAGAGATCTGCTGTGAGTCTGATGGGCTTCCCTTTGTGGGTAACCCGACCTTTCTCTCTGGCTGCCCTTAAGATTTTTTCCTTCATTTCAACTTTGGTGAATCTGGCAATTATGTGTCTTGGAGTTGCTCTTCTCGAGGAGTATCTTGGTGGCGTTCTCTGTATTTCCTGGATTTGAATGTTGGCCTGCCCTACTAGGTTGGGGAAGTTCTCCTGGATGATATCCTGAAGAGTGTTTTCCAACTTGGTTCCATTTTCCCCCTCACTTTCAGGCACCCCAATCAGACGTAGATTTGGTCTTTTTACATAATCCCATACTTCTTGCAGGCTTTGTTCATTTCTTTTTCTTCTTTTTTCTTTTGGTTTCTCTTCTCGCTTCATTTCATTCATTTGATCCTCAATCGCTGATACTCTTTCTTCCAGTTGATCGAGTCGGTTACTGAAGCTTGTGCATTTGTCACGTATTTCTCGTGTCATGGTTTTCATCTCTTTCATTTCGTTTATGACCTTCTCTGCATTAATTACTCTAGCCGTCAATTCTTCCACTTTTTTTTCAAGATTTTTAGTTTCTTTGCGCTGGGTACGTAATTCCTCCTTTAGCTCTGAGAAATTTGATGGACTGAAGCCTTCTTCTCTCATCTCGTCAAAGTCATTCTCCGTCCAGCTTTGATCCGTTGCTGGCGATGAGCTGCGCTCCTTTGCCGGGGGAGATGTGCTCTTATTTTTTGAATTTCCAGCTTTTCTGCCCTGCTTTTTCCCCATCTTTGTGGTTTTATCTGCCTCTGGTCTTTGATGATGGTGATGTACTGATGGGGTTTTGGTGTAGGTGTCCTTCCTGTTTGATAGTTTTCCTTCTAACAGTCAGGACCCTCAGCTGTAGGTCTGTTGGAGATTGCTTGAGGTCCACTCCAGACCCTGTTTGCCTGGGTATCAGCAGCAGAGGCTGCAGAAGATAGAATATTTCTGAACAGCGAGTGTACCTGTCTGATTCTTGCTTTGGAAGCTTCCTCTCAGGGGTGTACTCCACCCTGTGAGGTGTGGGGTGTCAGACTGCCCCTAGTGGGGGATGTCTCCCAGTTAGGCTACTCAGGGGTCAGGGACCCACTTGAGCAGGCAGTCTGTCCGTTCTCAGATCTCAACCTCCATGTTGGGAGATCCACTGCTCTCTTCAAAGCTGTCAGACAGAGTCGTTTGCGTCTGCAGAGGTTTCTGCTGCTTTTTTGTTGTTGTTTTTGTTGTTGTGTAGCTGTGCCCTGTCCCCAGAGGTGGAGTCTACAGAGACAGGCAGGTTTCCTTGAGCTGCTGTGAGCTCCACCCAGTTGGAGCTTCCCAGCAGCTTTGTTTACCAACTTAAGCCTCAGCAATGGCGGGCGCCCCTCCCCCAGCCTCGCTGCTGCCTTGCCAGTAGATCACAGACTGCTGTGCTAGCAATGAGGGAGGCTCCGTGGGCGTGGGACCCTCCCGGCCAGGTGTGGGATATGATCTCCTGGTGTGCCTGTTTGCTTAAAGCGCAATATTGGGGTGGGAGTTACCCGATTTTCCAGGTGTTGTGTGTCTCAGTTCCCCTGGCTAGGTAAAGGGATTCCCTTCCCCCTTGCGCTTCCCAGGTGAGGCGATGCCTCGCCCTGCTTCAGCTCTCGCTGGTCGGGCTGCAGCAGCTGACCAGCACCGATCGTCCGGCACTCCCCAGTGAGATGAACCCAGTACCTCAGTTGAAAATGCAGAAATCACCGGTCTTCTGTGTCCCTGGCGCTGGGAGTTGGAGACTGGAGCTGTTCCTATTCGGCCATCTTGCTCCGCCCTCCGCAGAAGCTTTTTAATTTGATGTGATCCAATTTGTTCATTTTGCTTTTGTTGCCTGTGCTTTGGGATATTACTGAAGAAATCTTTGCCCAGATCAATGTCCTAGAGAGTTTCCCCAATGTTTCCTTATAGTGGTTTCACATTTTCAGGTCTAAGTCCATCAAGTCTTAGTCCATTTTGATTTGATTTTTTATATGGCCATAGATAGTGGTTCAGTTTCATTCTTCTGCATATGGATATCCAGTTTTTCCAGCACCACTGATTGAAGAGACTGTCCTTTCCTCAGTGTATATTCTTGGCACCTTAGTCAAAAAATGAGTTTACTGTAGATATATGAATTTATTTCTGGATTTTCTATTTGATTCTATTGATCTATATGTCTGTTTTTATGCCAATACCATACAGTTTTGGTTACTATAGCTCTGTAACTGAAGTCAAATAATGTGATTCCTCCAGTTTTTTACTTTTTATCTTTTATTTTGGGTTCGGGACAATATGTGCAGGTTTGTTATATAGGTAAACTCATGCCATAGGGGTTTATTGTACAGATTATTTCATCACCATGGTACTAAGCCTAGTACTCAATAGCTACCTTTTCTGATCCCCTCCCTCCTCCTACCCTCCAACCTCAAGTAAGCCCCAGTGTCTGTTGTTCCCCTCCTTGTGTTCTCATCACTTAGCTCGCACTTATAAGTGAGAATGTGTGAAATTCAGTTTTCTGTTCCTGCATTAGTTTGCTAAGGATAATGGTTTCCAGCTTCGTTTATGTTCCTGCAAAAGACATAATCTCATTATTTCTTATAGCTGCATTGTATTCCATGGTATATATGGAGCAGATTTTCTTTATCCAATCTGTCATTGATGGGCATTTAGGTTGAATCCATGTCTTTGCTATTGTGAATAGTGCTGCAGTGAATATACGTGTGCATGTGTCTTTATGGTAGAACAATTTATATTCCTTTGGGTATATACCCAGTAATGGGATTGCTACATTGAATGGTAGTTCTGTTTTTAGCTCTTTTAGGAATTACCACACTGTTATCCACAATGGTTAAACTAACTCACACTCCCATCAACAGAATATAAGCATTTTTTTTCTCTGCAACTTTGCCAGCACCTGCTATTTTTTGGCTTTTTAATAGTAGCCATTTCAAGTGGTGTGAGATGAAAGCTGGAGTGCAGTTGCACGATCTCAGCTCATTGCAACCTCTGTCTTCCTTGTTCAAGTGATTCTCCTGCCTCAGCCTCCCAAGTAGCTGGGATTACAGACGCCTGCCACCACACCCAGCTAATTTTTGTATTTTTAGTAGAGACGGGGTTTTGCCATGTTGAACCATCTGGTCTTGAACTCCTGACCTCATAGAACTCTTAAAAGAATGCATGGTATTGGCCGGGTGCAGTGGCTCACACCTGTAATCTCAGCACTTTGGGAGGCCGAGGCAGGTGGGTCAAGGTCTGGAGATCAAGACCATCCTGGCTAACACGGTGAAACCCCATCTCTACTAAAAAAAATACAAAAAATTAGCTGGGCGTGGTGGTGGGCGCCTGTAGTCCCAGCTATTTGGGAGGCTGAGGCAGGAGAATGGTGTGAACCTGGGAGGCAGAGCTTGCAGTGAGCCGAGATTGCACCACTGCACTCCAGCCTGGGCAACAGAGCGAGACTCTGTCTCAAAAAAAAAAAAAAAAAAGAATGCATGATATTGCAATTGTTCAAAGCGGAGTGACAGGCAAAGGGGAAGAAGGAACTAATATCCTCTAGCAGTGTATTTTGTGCCAAAAACAAGTATCTTCAAGTTTTCATATTCTCTGATCAAAATAACATTTTGCTTAAAATTACAATATAATTTAATTTCATTATTATTAGAAACTCAATATGGTCTGAATTGTGATGATTTTCCTTGGAAGAATATAAAGTATAATAAAGATTATTTTAAAATTCATGATAGTGGTTTTTATTTAGAGGCTATAGCATATTGTATTGTATTATTAGAGATGAATTAATTGATAAATTTATCACAGATATAAGTAAAACCAAATGGGAAATAATATTCCATTTATATGAATTCATCATACACAAACTTCAAGCATTATCACAGATTTTCATCAAGTGAAATGCATACAACCCCATCAACCTCATCATTATCAACAAATTCAATGACATTTTAATGAATTACTAACATAATGTATAGGATTAAACACAGACAGCCAAAAACGGATACCCCTTTTTTCCCATTGAGATTTCTGTTGACCCCACAGATGGAGGTCACATTTTTATACCATCAGCTCCTCCCTCCACTCTACTCCTCTCCCCTCACAGTGCCCTATGCCACCTATAAGATGCCATTATATTCCCTGAAGGCACTACCTCTCAAGCCATGGCCCCAGCTCCATTCTTCCATCCCTTACTCAATCCAAGTCCAGTGAGCTCAGTGCAACCAACACCTCAGGACAGCGGCTGATTCCATCACCCATGCAAAGGAATCCACAAAGCAATGGGGACTGACACCCAAAGGCAGTGACCCCAGGCCTGCCGTGTTTGCGCACACTTGTGCTGCGTCGCTTAGCACATAGGATCTGATTTAATTGCTCAGTTGTCTATCTGGCCTTCTGAGAAGCTGTGAGCTAGTCAAGGGGAGAAATGTGTTCTGTCTGTCCCTATATTACCAGGGCCCACAAAGGACGTACCCTGGCTTCGGAGCATGTGAGCTGAATGAAGAAAAAAAAAGTGGAACAGCAGCCAGGGGGCCTGAACGGTGGATAATTGGACCGTCATCGGGATTTCCTGCTTCCCTTTGGTCATTCCTCAAAATATGCGCCTTAAGTATATGCTGAAAGCCTGGTCCTTGGGAGCGTGTGGTGCTTCCCCTCCCTTTGGGGAGCGAAGGAGGACACATGGTTGAGCTGTGCATCGTAATACCCAGGATAAAAGGGCTGAGGCCCTAGGTTCGTCAGTCCACAATCACCTCAGGAAGAACCTTCGCCTGCCTCCACCAAACTAGGTGAGCGTCCAGCTGGCGAGAGGAACTGGGCTGAAAGGGCTGCACAAACACGCCTGTGCTTCAGCAAGGAGAGGGGAGGAGGCAGACAGGGTGGAGGCGGCAGAGAGGCTGTGGTGGGCGGCCAGCTGTGACTGGGATGGGAGATGGGCGGCGTCGTGAGGAAGACAGACGAGTCTGCGAGCCACTTCAGGGGCTCCGCGATGCTGCGACCTCTGGACCCTCCTTTCCTCATGTGCCCGGAGATGCATTGCCTCCTCACACCCTCCGCTCACAGGCGTCCAGAGAGACGCCACCCTGGAGGGTCATGGGCGTTGTGTTCACGGGACGCCTGCAGGAGGCGCTGTTCGCGTCGGACCCGGAGGTGTGACAGGCCCCGCGAGGCGTGCGCAGGAGCCCCAGAGGCCCACCCAGGAGTGTCAGCTGCCTCCCAGGCAGGGGAGAGGGCCGGAGGAAGGAGCAGTATCAGGCCGGTTTAACTTCAGATCCCTTTGCATTCCCCTTCCCCAGGTCTTGGCTGGAGGGCAGACTGAGTTTAGGGAAAGGGATCCACAATTAAAGCAAAGCATGAAGAGGCCCTGGCCTGAAACCTGCATTGACACGTATTTTGCTTTGCTTTTATTTTGCCCAGGCTCCCCGACCTCCTGCCCAGATGTTCTGCCAGCAGAACCAGCAGCAGTACCAGCCTCCGCCCAAGTGCCCTGTAAAGAGCCCAGCACAGTGTCTGCCTACAGCTTCCTCTGGCTGTGCCCCAAGCTCTGGGGGCTGTGGCCCCAGCTCCGAGGGTGGCTGCTGCCTGAGTCACCACAGATGCCACAGGTCCCACCGTTGCCGGCGCCAGAGCTCCAACTCCTGTGACAGGGGAAGTGGTCAGCAAGGCGGGGGCTCCAGCTGTGGTCACAGTTCTGGGGGCTGCTGCTGACCTGAGCCACGAGATTAAGTGAAAATATCTGAGAAAAGAAAGTGCCAAAATGACTGGAACCAGCCCTAGCCTGGTGCTTCTTTGCTCCTGTCCCCTTTTTCCTACTGAGATGTTCCTTCATAAGTTTCAAGTACTCCCCCAAGGGGTTTATCCTGCTGGTCTCAGTGTTTCCCCTCCTTCTTTAATATCCCTGTGTTGTGAAGAATAAAGCTATGCTTTCTTGTTGCACCCTCTGTCCAGTGCGTTCCTCTCTGCCCTATGGGAGGCTGCCCCACATTGGGTACATAGGCCTATCTTAGGAACAGACACAAGTGGATCATACACCCCTCAACTCACAAAACCCTTTTAGTGGGGTTGTATGTTAGTATGGGAATGAGGTGAGCAGTCTGTCACAAGGTCAAGGACAGAAGCATGAGTTGGGAATAAACACAGAGCTCTGGAAAGCAAAGGGAATTAGCTTACTTCAGAAAACACTTTGGTAGCTCAGCCCTAGGCATGGCAGAGAAGAGGAGAGGCTCCAGACGGGAGCAGGTCCTTGGTCCTCTGGTTCCTCCAACTCCGATACTGTGTAGTCTTCATGACCCAGGACCACAGCAGCCCCCAGAGCTGTGGCAGCAACTGGAGCCTCCAGAATGCTCTGGTGGGCATGTCAGTGGGATCTGTAGGCCCATGGTGACTCTGGTAGCAGCTTCCTGCAGAGCTGGAACCACCACAGAAATAGACTGGCAGCAAACAACCAAAAGGATACTTGAGGATTAGGCACTTGGGAGGGGGCTGACAGAGCTGTTAGTTTTTCCTTTCAGGACATCTCAGCTCAGTGATCCCTGGAAGAAATGAAAAAGTAAATCATTGTTTTCTTTCTTTCTATCTGTCTATCTATCTATCTCCCTTTGTCCCTCACCATCTTTCTCAGACCCTGACCCAATGACCCTAAGCTCACAGTTTTGCTAACCTAAGGGCAGCAGGGAAACAGGGCCTTGGGCAGGAACGAATTGGCTCAGCGTGTTTGCTGATGAAGGTGTTCTCTCTTCCTACTTTGATTTAGAATCAGAAAAAAGGAGATGGGACATGGAGAGTGATGATGGTGATGGGTTCTACTCCAAGTAACAGCTCTTCAAAATCTAACCCTTCAGTAGGAAATTCAACAATTATTCAGTAGGTGCCGAGATGTTTTCTAATAGAAGGGCAACAGGAAGTCCCTATAACACCCAAAAATCTGGCCTTGATTATCAGGACTGTTGAAAACTAATTGTCCATACTATTTTATTCATTAATTCATTCATTCAAACAACAGGAGATGAGGACACAGTTCAGATATATGTTGACACAAAGGACTCGGAAATGTGTAAAATATGATTCTCATCTTGAGATGCTGACTGACAAGTCAGCAATCCACGTATGAGCTGGAATGATATGGACTATTACATAAGTGTGTGGGAAGGCCATGGGACTTATTCTTTGGATGGTAACTCCCGGTTTCCTTGACAAGAGTGAAGTGTTCAGACATTGTCACTAGTATCGTTTGTGGGTGTTGGGTGAGGTTTCTGGCCTGCAAAATGACCTGTGATGGTCCTGTGGTGGCCTAGCTAAAGTGACTAAGAAGAATAATGGGACCCAAGAGCCAGGAGTCCCTGGTCAGAAGGTTTCCTGGCAGAGGGAAGAAATGAAGCTGCCCTTTGAGAGAAGTTGGATCTGAAAGGGAAGCAAGCTAAGATAATGTGAGGCAGAATAGTGTGCAGACCAAGAATATGAGCACTGGAGTCAGACTCCATTGCCTCCCTCTTTTAAATACCGGGAGAAACCTAGAGGTGTCTAGGGAAAAACAAACCAAAAAATAAAGGCAAAATGAACCAGAAATGCTGGGATTAAAAGCAGAGACACCAATTAGCAGTCTAGATCTTTGATATGACAGACCTGCAAATCTAGCAGTCTAGATCTGTGACGTGACAGACATTGCTTCAGCATTTACTTGACTGCACTATTGATCAAAGAGATAGGAATGGTTCAGACACAGGGAAGCCCATATCACATCGGGCAGAACGCTCTAGGAAAAAGGAGGGATTGAATGATAATTGATGGGAGGAATAATAAAGTGACTGATAACAGTGGTAATTAAGTTTATTTCACCAGTGTTTCTGCTGAATATAAATAACAGCTTTTTAATATTTTCCCATTGCATTTAATTTTTTTTTTTTTTTAGGTGGAGTCTTACTCTGTCTCCAGGGCTGGAGTGCAGTGGCGCGATCTCTGCTCACTGCAACCTCCCAGGTTCAACTGATTCTCCTGCCTCAGCCTCCTGAGTAGCTGGAACTACAGGCACAAGCTACCATGCCTGGTTAATTTTTGTATTTTTAGTAGAGATGGGGTTTCACCCTGTTGGCCAGGAATTAGATAATTATTTGGCATATGTAAATAACTTTGATATCTTTTGGTAAGACATCATTATTGCAGCAATAGTTCTGAACATTCTAGTTCCATAAAGGTTATATGGAACATTCTAGTTCCATAACCTCTTCAAAGCTTGAATACGTTACAACCGAGACCAAAATATGAGTCTTTTCAAAACACTGTGGGAACATTAATTTTATACTAGGGCTTCAGCAATACATACAGTGAACTGACAAGAGGGTGAGGATATGGCTAATATCTATTTGTGGTGGTTTTAAGGCATGGTTCAAAGTTTTTTGACATTCCTTTCATTGAGAAGTTAGGCCTATGTCCACTTACCTTGAATCTAAGCAGGCTTGTGACTCCTTTAACCAAATGAATATGGTTGAAATATGCTATGTGACTTCAAAGGCTGGGTCACAAAAGGTCATGCAGATTCCATCTGGTCCTCTTAGGAGGCTGTCTCTGGGGAAGCCAGTACCATGTAAAAAGTCTGGCTATTCTAAGACCATCATGCAAGAGAGGCCAGATGTAGGTCCTCCAGGTGACAACCCCAGAAGAGGTCCCAGCTGGCATTCAGCATCAAGAGCCAACAATCCGAGTGAGCCTTCTCAGATGTCCAGCCCAGTCAGCCTTCAGGTGACCACAGCTCCAATCAACATCTGATGATAAATGTACGAAATGAGAATTGCCCTGCTGACTCCTTTCTGAATTTCTGACCCATAAAATTGTGAGAAAACCAAGATGGCTGTCATTCCACATCACTTAGTGTGTTGTTTCACATCACTAAGTTTTGGGGTGATTTGTTATGTAACAATAGGATATCCACTGATTTTCTGCCATCAGCAACTTACCTTCTTCCTTCTAAAGTTGTTGGCTCTGCTGAGGTGCCAATAGCCACTAGATAGCTTTCTTAGTCCCCACAAAATTCACCGCTTTCATGCCTTAATGTTTTTCCAAGGCTAGGTTTACCTCACCTACATTGACACTCATGACACACAGGGTATGAGAATCCAACTGAATGCAGAGCAAGGAAAATGTCAGCCTGCAACATGCTCAATCGATGTCTGCTCCAAGTAAAAAGAAACTTCATCTGTTCCCATCGTACCTACAATGCCTAGAGTGGCACCTGGCATTGGAGATACACTCATTATTGGCAGAAAAGCTGAGTGTTAGGAGAGAAGCTGAGGCAGGGCTTGGAATATGTCTGGGGTCCAGGGTCTAAAACCTGTCACGGCCTCTGGAATGTGTCTAGACTTGCTGGCTTCTTGTGTCTAGCACTCCCATTATCTCAAATAGCCATATGTTTCAAAGAAAATGATAACCATCACAGCTGTAGCTCATTTGCTTGATACATAGCTTCCTTTCAACCCCCACATCCTCACAACCTGTTTCTTTGTTTGATCACCAATAAATAGCGTGGGCTCTCAGAGCTCAGGGCCTTTGCAGCCTCCATACCAGCATTGGCCCCCTGGTCCCACTTTCTCTCTTGTCTTTTCTCATTCCTTTGACTCCACTGGACTCCGTAGCCCCTCCCCGCCCCCGGCAGGCTGGTGTTGGGTCTGATCACCCCAACACTCATCAAATGTTTGTGCAATCTCAGTCTCTATGAACCCTGAAATGCACACAATGAATTTTAGGCCAACTAGCTTCATCAATGCTTGAGGCTTTGCATGTACAACATAGCTTAGTGTGGGACTCAGGTATTCCCACAAGGAGCTTGCCCATCCTTTTTCTTTTTTATCCATTGTGTGTTTTAATTCTGACTTTTAAAGAGTACTTCCCAAGCATGTCTTAAGTGTACCAGGGCAAGAAGCCTATTACATTGATTCAAGTCTACCCAATTGTAAGTTTCATATCTCTGTTCACTTTCTCAGAGAACCCTTCTTAGCCAGTTAAGTGATTTGACTAGCAGAGCAGATTTGACTTCAACTTTCAGTCATGGTTCCTTTTGACACTTTTCATTCCAGTTTCTTAAGAAATAATGTGTCCAAGTATATTGGAGCAAAACTGATTTCTAGTTTGCCACTTTTTAAAAATGAAAATTTAAAGAAAGTATTATAATCAGTATTTCCAAAGTATCATATAGGTCTTATTCTCTGTCTAAAATGTCCATGCTCAACCTCTGATTTCCCTCAAAACTTTCTACTTTGACTTAGCCACAGCTATATGATTTATTTTCATCTTTCTGAAGTTATCTTGAGAGCCATTATGGCTTGGGTTAAACAGCCCCCTTTTTTGCAATATTATTTCCAAAATCCAGCTATCAAAATGAAACAGCACTGATGATTCACATCAATCACTTTGGTTTGGAGTAGAGATAAAACACTGCCATATTCCAATGTTGGGACAGGAGCTCCTCAATTAGAGTCCAACTATAATATGGCTGTGTCTCATTATTGTTGAGTTCACCAAGTAACACATGACAGAAAATAATAATAATAATGAGTTCAATTCTATCTCAAATCTCTTAAATTTACAGATATGTAATCTGTACCCCCAGAAACATTAATCCTGTCTCTTTTTTCTGTTTTCTCAGAGCACAGAGCCTCTCATTGGCATTCCCATCAGAGAAAACTTCAATTCCAATTGCTTCAGAATTTACTAACTTCAACTCACCTCCCTCCCTAAAGTCCATTATGTGCAGCTTGATTTGATCTTCATCCTTCAGACCTTTCTGCCTCCACACCTTCCATCCTCTTTGGTCTCATTCTTGTCGATTTTCTGATTCCCTATGCCATCCTCAAGAGAAACTGTGGGCTCCAAGATCAAATTACTCCTCCCATGGTATCACACAAGAAAAGTCAGGCTTTTTCTAAGAGATTTTCATCAACCTCTCTCAACACCTCCCCTTTCTCCTACACTTCTATCCTCAAATCTCCCACAGGGACCCCCTGCATGAAGAAAAATCTGACCCATTGATTTTCCAGCCACAGCTGGTATTATTCTGGATGCAGAGTGTGCTAGACCTTAAGGAGCTGAGGGAGGGGAGACCCACTGAGCAGCCTTCTGTGTAGCAGAGTGAAAGACAAGTGAGATGCAGGTGCTGTTCAGAAGCTTTATTTCTCTGTATAATCAGACACAAGTGATAACATTGTCAGGAGAAAAGGAGGCTTCCACAATCTAGGAAAACACATGGGTGGAGCCTTTTGAAAAAAGCATAATCCTTCCCCATGAATGAATGATTAATTAGGATGTCTAAGAAAGGATCTGTCAAGTTAGGACTTTTCCTTGGTCCTTGAGATATTTGTTTCCTCTAAAGTCACTTGTCTCCACATCAGGAATTAGGTCAGCAGCAGCCTCCAGAGCCATAGCCACAGCTGGAGGCACCATCTTGCCGACCACAGCCCCTGTCACAGGAGTTGAAGCTCTGGCGCTGGCATCGGTGGGACCTGCCATGCCTGTGGTGGCTCAGGCAGCAGCCGCCCTCAGAGCTGGGGCCACCGCAGCCCCCAGGGCTTGGAGCACAGCAGGAGGAGGCTGGAGGCAGACACTGTGCTGAGCTCTTTGGGGGGCATTTGGGTGAGGGGCACTTGGGCGGAGGCTGGCACTGCTGCTGGTTCTGCTGGCAGGACATCTTGGCAGGAGGTGAGAGCCTGGATAGATAAAAGGAAAAGCTCAACGCAAAAGCTCCAGGCTAGCGTCTCCTCTACGAATGGTTTTATGAAGTCCTAAGACCAGTTGCTTCCTGAGATATACACTTCATGAATAAAAACAGAAACTCCTCTCAAGTAAAACTGGCCTGGTAAGACGTTTCCTTCTACTTTTCCCTCTTCCAGAAAAGAATACTGGTGTCTTCTAACTGGGCCCCAAGTCCTTCTGTCTTCATAGAAACACTGGTGCAAAAACACCAAATTGAGTAATGATTCTCAGAGAATATCACTGGACATGTATGCATCTCTTAGAAAGAGTAGAGAGAATGCTGAGAGCCAGGGCTCTGGTGTGTCACAGACTTCCATGCACCCCAAAGAGGTTCCTTGCTCACTGCCCCTTCCCCTACCCTCAATTGCCCTCTGAAGTCCTCTTTCTGCTGTGTGTACATCTGTGTACATCTGACACCTCTTCTTCCCCCTTCCCTAGTAAAATCTGGGCTTATCTTCCCCAGACATCCCCAGCTGTGGGTCCCCTCTAGATACTTACCCGGTACAGAAGATACTAAGGAGGAGAAGGCTGTTCTTTAGGAGGCTGTGGATGAGGAGCCCAAAATAAGAGCCTTTTTATCTTGTGCAGGGTTACTGATGCACAGCCCAGGCATGCTGCTTTCACAACAAGGGGAGGTGGCAGAGCCAAACACTCCCATCCCAGGCATCCAGCATCTTCCTTCACGCTTGCCAAGATGCCTGTCAAGAGGAAACCAGGAAGTCTTGATGACAGATCTCCACGTGTGTTGGGGACCTGTCATTTCTTCTCCTTTCACTCATTCAGCTCAGATGTTTTAGTCTGAGCTCTGTCCCTTGCATTTTGCAGTGAGAATGTATAGATGCATATGACACATTTCCTGACCTTGAGCCTTTCAAAGTTAACTGGACTTATATCAGAGATGAACACATATGTGTCTGATATGGTATCATGTGGTGCGTCCTGGGATACAAACATCTTTTTTTTGGACATCAGTTCCCTATTCCTCTGCATATTCCCCAGGGGTATGGTTTGTTGAGATGTAATTGGCTCCTGACTCTTGGGGATGTTGGGTGATCTGAGACCACTGGACCCTGGGAGTGAGATGTATTAGGTAA
This sequence comes from Theropithecus gelada, assembly GCF_003255815.1. Lineage (NCBI taxonomy): Eukaryota > Metazoa > Chordata > Mammalia > Primates > Cercopithecidae > Theropithecus > Theropithecus gelada. The sequence goes on along the minus strand of NC_037668.1, from coordinate 17,999,458 downwards.
TGAATGGAGGATGGGACCCAGACCCTGTCTGGGGCAGTTGGAGCCCAAAAGAGAATTAAGGTAGGATTATATGAATAAGCAAATGAAATCATTAAGGAACGTGCAACAGTTGAGATCACAAGATTCATACTTAATATGAAAAACGTAGGTTGGCCCATATGTAGCTTCCCATGGGATGTATGATACTGATGGTAAGCAAATAAAATGGTCCATGAGCAAAAATATATAAGATAATTGGTGAGAGTCATGAAGATGATTTGTTCAATGAATTGCAGATGATGAGGTTAGTGATGGTAGTGACATCATGTGCATCACATTTAATGGAACAAACCTCATACATTCTAAGGTTTCTGTAGGATGAAATATAAAGTCTGATTCTTATTTTTCCCATTCAATTTTGTAATAGTTTTAGACATGAATTTTTCACTGAATTCATCTCTATTATCATAATACCTGTACTTTGCTATTTGTTTCTAAAAAATTAAAGTCAGAAGTATAACAGAACATTATATTTAAGTTAAATGGCAATTTTAAATAATACATGTTTATGGTAAATGCCTGTTATTGTTCCCTGTACTTGATAGTTTATGGCTTTTAGACAACAAACTCCCTATCAGAGCATGCACTTTACAACTTACCCTCTTTAAAACACAGTGGGAGGTTGGGGGCAGAATTCCATGATTTATTCTGAGATATTTAAGAGAAAATGAATTGTCTCTAGGAATGTGGCTTGGGAATGGAGGAGGAGGAATAGGATTGATTCTCCTCTCTGATATTCTTCTGTCTGCAGAGGCCTCTTGCTGAAGGGATATTTTTGGGCTTAGCTCCAGGGCTACACTAGGTGTCCATTTCTTTTACATTCTTCAGAATCCACCAATTGCTAGTGCATTGGAAGGAATTACTCATGATGGTTGAAATGGGTGCTTTCTCATTCCATACTGGTGAAGCTGAAGAGGGGCACAATCTTTTGAAAAATTCAGTTAAAAAGTTACTGGGGTTTAGACTTTGCTGCAAATCTGAACATTCATTTCTCTGTATCTTGTGTTTATCATAAGCAAGGCTTGTCCTCCCAACAGAGAAAGCATGATAGCCATTTTCCTGCATGGGTTGCAACCCTGAGTCATTGGCAGCTGGGAGAGGTAGGAGGTGGAAGCATTAATTGAGAAAGAAACATAAATCACACATTTTGGGCAAGTTTCAAAGGAACAAAGCATCCTTGCCAATGACATTCAATATATCGTGTTACCTCTGTTTTATAAAACACAGTGGATGACAGTTAGGCTTTCCTCCAGCCCCATTCTTGACTGCCTGTCTTGAAAGCCACCCCACAAGACCTGGAGAGCACATTAATCTCCCTTCTACTGTAGTGATTCCTCCTGTCACTTGCTGTCCTCCTTCTGAGATCAGGTGTCCACAGTCCTCACACGCACAGGATTTGTCCTGTGCTGACAAACAGTAGCTATAAGATCATGATCTGGTCACTTCCCCTACAGCACAAGGCCACCTCCCTGAGAATGACAAGTCCCAGGAGTCCCATCCTGAGGAGCCTTGGCTTCCTGTGGTCCAAAGACAGCAAGGAAATACAGAGACTGCTCTGGCTGGATGAATCCAGGAAGAATTTCATGACTTAGTCATTCCAACTGGTACTACGGGAACAGGCACTGCAGGACCTCAGGTTTAGCTCCTTGGAGTGCATTTTGGACATTCCACATCAGCAATGAAGGATGAGTAAACAAACAGAATTCTTCTCCCTTTGCTTACAACTCACAGTTCCTTCTCCATTCTCTTCCTGCTATGACTGTGACTATTACATTCCATGGCAAGCAGCTAAGTCATTCTTAAGGAAAATGGGAAGCAGTAGCCAGAAAGTGCCACATATCTCTAACATACCTAAGTTTCTTATATGGATTTGAATGTTCCCCTCAGATTAAGTGGTATTTTGAGATATTTACACCTCTCTCTATTTTCCTGAGAAAGCTCTGGTAGGACCCAGTGTGTAAGAAGATGTTGGACTCAAATTTTCTTCTTGTATTAGGATGTTGGCTGAAGTCAAAAGATGAAAATAATAGATGCCTCTTATCCCCATATACTAAAGTAACCTTAGGATAAGCTGCTGAAAATCTCTGCAGGACTTGCTAAGTAAAAAAAAATGGAACTCTATTTCTCTGGTTCAGCTATATATTTGGAAGGCTGAACTTTGGTGAGAATTTTTTAGATAGGGAAGTTATTGTCCTGAAAGACAATGTTGTAGTCTCCCCCTAATCTTGTATGGGGGAGGGAAACTGGTTGACCTCCTACAACAGAGGTCAATTGAAAGGTCAGGATTCACAATGACAGCTTGTAGATGTTAGAGATTCCTTCAAGAAATCTTTATTCCTTTATCCCTCAGCAGAATGTCTGCTATGGTAGTAGACTTGATGTTCTAACCTCTGAGCCTATTGTTGAATAATGAAAAGGAACTGAAGAGTTAGAACAGGACGTTGAGACATAACAGCAGATGACATCTAAGAAGGAAGACCAGCTTCCACAGTATTGCTAGTATTGTGCTTAGGATGGTTTTCTGTTGGGCAGAGAGACCTCATTATTAAGAAGCTATGGCTGGTGACAATGAAGATAGGAGCTTAGGCAGTACCTGAAGGGTTAAATCTGACTGCTTATGCCATGTCTGGAAATCATGCTGTGAGGAAAATCCTTGAAGATGCTCCAGAAGCACTCACAAAAGCACCCTATAAGACAGCCCTCCTGCAGAACCTGCCACACAGAGGGAGCAGAGATAGCCCTCCTGCAGAACCTGCCAATAGAGGAAGCTAGTGGTACAGTCACATGTATACTGATTTCCCCTCCCCTTTTCCATCTCCCAATACAAAGGAGGAGGAAGGGGTACTCAGGAAAAAGATGGAGAGGTGGTAATGAATGAGAGAAAGAGCCCATCATATTCCCCTTCCAACTCCAGTCTCCTGGGAGATACCTGGGCAATGCTTGTATGCAAGGGAGAATTTGAGTTTCAAGTTTTGTTCAGAATTAAATTTAGCTGGTCTGGACTTTAATATCCATAGAAGTGACTGATGAAATGCGAAATTTCCCTGAGATATTTTCAAGAGAGATTCAACACAGCATAGGAAAAAACAATGACCAGAAAAGACAATGCTTCCTGTTTTTGTTGTACTGACTTTAGACTCTTCAATACACAAGTTCGTAGGCTCTTGGGTTTTTATAAGAAGGGGGCAGTTTTGGGTGCTCCCACCCTTTCTAGCATCAATCAAATCAATAAATGCCAAGATTCCAGGTCCCCAAGGGCAAACGAGAAGCAAATTCAGGAATGTTGGGTGGAAGCTTCATAATGACCACACAAAGGTACTGTAAAGGCAATTGGAAGTAGAAACTGGGTAGTTACTGGAGATGTGATGGGGTTTGGAAGGTCAGGGAGGAAGTCTTTCAGGAATAGGAGTATCTTGGAAGATCAAGAGGGAGGACAGGGAGCTGGGTGTTGGATGGTGAGAATATTCATGTGCTACTTACCTGTAGTCCATGGGGAAAAAGGAAAACTCTCTGGGAGGCAATAGAAGACCCTGACCAATATGACCCTTGCCAAATTCCTTTTCCTCAACAACTTCCATCTCTTTTGCCAATTCTTTGCTACAATTATCTTTTACCATGTTTTCTCTCAATATTCTGCCTATCCTGAATGTAGGGAGAGGATTGGACACACTAGAGGCATAAAGGATCTGTGCTAGGTCCCAGGCGGCTGCATCACTTTAGTGACAGATACTGTGTACTCAATGAATATACTTTGACTCTGAGGGAGGTCTCATCTCCAGGGGGCTTGGAATGGACACAGGTTTGTTCATTGTGGAATGCAAAACTTCAGCAGAGTGGTTAGGGAAAAAGTGAATTAAAGCATTGAAAGAGCTCAATGATATTTGACAGAGAAAATCTGGAGTGGGCAAAACAAGAGTGTTCTGGCTGCAACTACACCTGGGCATTCTGTTGAGTGAGGATCTTTCTAGAAATAAGACCTAAGAAGGGATTACTAAGACAAGGATACACTGAGTTAAAAACCAAACGTTTGTTGATGCAAATGGCTTTGAAACACAAAAGATTAGAATATATGGTGCATGCCCAATTTTCAGACTATTAAGAGTAAATTCTACAAGGGCATTCCCATCCTTATCATCTTTACTAATGTTCCATGGGACTTCTCCGCCAACGAGGTGCAGAGGTGAGGGAGGAGGAAAAGCACCACACTGGGAAGAGGCTTCTCTCTTTGCTTCACTGGATCATCCAGCCCTGCTCCACTGTGGTTTTCAGTGCCCTGGTCACTGCATGAGTGACAGCATCCAGAGGGCTGATGCTGTGCCTAGTGGGATGTGTAAAGCCTGTGATGGAGCATACTCCAGAGCTGAGGCTATGACAGCCCCCAGAGCTGAGGCTTAGTGGGAAGAGACTGCAGTGGACACTGAGGAGCATGTCTGAGTACCCACTTTGAGGGACATTGGGAGAGGCTTGAAGCTCCTCCTAGTTTTACTTCCAGGATGTCTTGGGAAAAGTATAGTGACTATAGATGAAGTAAAAAGAGAGATAATAATAGGTAATTGTATTAATTTTTTAAATTGGATCTTTTTATATTTATTTCAAAGCGTATGTGGCTTTGAATCCACAACTTAGGAAAAATTCCCGAGCAGAGGAGAGCAGGAAATAGAAAGTAGCTTGGGTTGAAGTATCCTGATTCCAGTGAGGACTGAGCAAACCTTGGAGCTCTTTTTCTATTTTGTTTTGCAGGCAGCAAATGGGTGGTGGGATTGGGAGGGGTGAGAGTGTGGGTCTTGTTTAGGAGTCAGCTTCTTTGCCTCTGTAGCCCCAAGGCCTCTGCATCTCCATGGCAAGTGTCAAGAGTTTTGAGGAGAGTGGGGATTCAAGAAACCCCATGACTATTCACCTATCTGTGCCTCAGTCTTTCTGTAGGTCTGCAATTCTTTATTTTTCATTCATTAACATCATTCCTTCTTTAAACAAGTTATATTGACATGGTGACCCTGTGCTGGGCAAAGCATATTCAAGACTGAAGAAGATACCATCCCTACCTCTTAGGCTGATGGAGTAGTGAGACTGACAGATAAGTAGAAAACTAAGCCTGAGCCAGGCGAGGGTGCTGAAATACAGTGTGTGGGAGTCCCTAGGCCTGAAGTCAGGGTTTTGGGGCATTAGTCCCTTTTGGTTCTGTAGTGACTCTGAATAAATGATGAATCCAGATGGTGTCACCTGCTGTCACTTGGGATTGTTGATGGGATGAGTAAGATGTGGAGCCTGTATCCATCCAAGGGCAGTAAACCCAGGCATGGCAACTAAGAGAAATTTGTGGACCCAAGAAACATCAAGGAGGTGCCCAGGAGAAAGAGACAATGCTGAGGTCGAGGTAGAACAGGGCTGAGGGGAGCACTGGGGACATGTACAATCTCAAAGGTAGAATAATTTTCTCATTAAGAGCATCTGTTTTGGAGACAGGAACTTTCAGGTTTTAATCTTTCCCTGCTTCTCCTAATAGCTGTATTAAGGTAGAGATGTCCGAGGCAAAACAAATCTGTTTATATGAAGGCAAAATGACCCAGGGATATCACAGGTAAATTCAGAGACAAGTATAAGAAATCTACAATGGCTTTGTAATATGCATCATGGATTAACATACATTTAAGGAACCTTGTGTCAGGATCTTAGTGACTGTAGTATTGATTCTAAGAGACCCAGGGAAGACAGTGATTCAAATTGCATGGGATGACTAAGAGAGATTTGTCCACACAGAAATGGTAATTGATGGGTGTGATTATAATGAGGTTAATATGATCACCGTGAGCACCAGACACAAAGTGGACCAAGGTTGTAGAGAGAGCACTAAACTCTATAGTATTTTCCCAATGCATTTATTATAACAATAGATACGTATTTTATCCTGAATCATGATATATTAAAAGTATATAAAAATGGAATACACAAGTAAGTTTCAAACATATCCTAAAATTACAAGGTTTTGATAAAACATTATTATTGCATTAAATGTGTCTGAGTATCCTGATACAGGAAAGGATATACGTGTGGCCATTTTTTTAATTTGCTCCATACATTATAGCCAAGTACCAAACAGAAGCACTTTCAAGATACCTGGGTGAATGGGGTTGTTCACTGAGAACTGGGAAGTGAGAAAGGCACTGGGAAGGGACAAGGACTTTTCAACCGTAAACAAACATTTCACCACTGGAATCACCCACCTACCCCTTGCCTCACTAAGCTCCCACCTTTGGTGTAGAAGTAACCAGACATTGAATGTCCTTTTTGTATTCACCCAAACAATGATACCCAGTTCTCAAAAGTTTGCCCATGATGGGCGCCTTCACTGGGTTTAGCCACCCTTTACCAGCATCTTTCAAGTGCTCCAGAGTGGGAATCCAGCTGAATATAGAACCACCTTTGTCTAAATGTGCTGTCAGGCAAGGAAATCGGAAAACGTCTCTAATGGACCCACTGGAACATAAGCTCCCTAAGAGGGGACTCCGTCTTGTTTCAAACTGATCTAAGCACCAAGACCAGTGCCAGATAACTAAGAGCAGATAAATTATGAATGAATGGGTGTTGGACTTGGTCTAGAAGTCATAACACAACATTCTTTATGTCTCCTAGGCTGATTTTATTCAAGAATTTCTCAATTTTTGAGTAGCAAGTGGTTGTAGTAGTGAATCAAAAGTGTATATAATAGGCTTTTATAAGTCCTACACCTGTGGTAACTTCTTAAAGAAATCTTTCTTAGCCAGTTGAATGACTAAAAGATGAATTCAGCCTGGGTAAATGATGAATTCAGATGTTGTCACCTGCTGTCACTTGGGACAGTTAATGGGATGAGTAAGATGTGGAGCCTGTATCCATCCAAGAGCAATAAACCCAGGCATGGCAAGTAAGAGGAATCAAGCTGGGAAGTTGATCTAAACTCATCAGAGCAGTTCTGACATCAACTTCCTCATAGGATCCCTTTGGGTACCTTTTTCATCCCAATGAGTTAAGAAAATGAATGTCTATGAACACAGAAGAGGGGAGCAATTTTCATTTCCCTATTTCCCAAGAGCTTGGAAAAAAAGCTTCTAAAATTTAATATATTCGCCTATTACTGGATACATTAATTTCTCTGTTGTATCTAGCCCTAAACTACTCTTAAGATTTGCTCTTTCACTTTGGCTCAGTTTATGAGACCTCCTTGGATTGCTAGTATTTTCCTGATGAGCACCAAGGCTTGAATTTTTACCGAGTCTTTCTCCAGTTCATTAACATTCTCAAAATTGGTAGTGAAAGTGAATTGTTCTTTTAACACACATCAAAAATAATTATTTTAATCCTGTGGTGCAGCTGAATACTACACTCTGGGTCCAAAACTCTGGGAGGCAAACTCCTTAAAAGTGTGATTCATATGGTTTGGTGGTTTAGTGATGTATAATTCAAACAACAAAATACTGTGGAGTAAAATAATTACAAAACAAATCCACTGTTTACTCACATCTCTTAAAACATTTTAGAAGAACTCCGAACACCACAGCCATCAGGAGCGTAGGCTTCTCAGCAAAACTGCCAAGGTTTTCATGGCAGCTGTTGGGAGACCCTGGACACTCATTCCATGATGATTCCCATCTGTAAAATGGGACAAGGGTTGTACCTAACTTGAAGGACTGCAGTGAGGATTCAATTATTTACTGTATGTCAAGTCACCGGCACATCATGAGTAGTATACAAGTCATTGACCCTATGAATATATCCAGTTTACAACTCCTGCAATGATCAGGTTTTTATTTTTCTTACTTCCCCTAAGTTCCTCTCAGTGTATACCTCTGCAACCATCTCCATTTCTTTCCTTGCACCCATCAACTATTCAGCTTTCAAGGATCCCTTCCTACGTCCTCAACACCCAGATCTTCCATATAGAAATAAGGTGAATGTTCCTCCCTGCAGCCGTGTGGCCTTCTGCAACCTCTTTCTAGCAGCAACACATAAAGTCCTCATGGTCTCCCTATGAGTGAAGAGAAGTATTGTCTCTCATTCTTCTCATCCTGTGAAACATTCAATCTGGGAGATAAGGAGTGAGAGAGCAATGGAGCAACCTTGGGAGGGGGCAATATAGAAATGTAAGTGGGAAAGAGAAGCTTTATTTTTTACAGAGTGAGACATAAGTGCTGCTAAGCACTGACCAGAACATGAGTGTGGAGACAACCATGAGGGACACTCAGGGAGACTGCTGGAGATCACTGACAGCCCTCATCAGGATGAACTCAGGAGCTCAGACCGTGGGCAGGAGGTTAGGAGTGGGTACATCAGACTGAGGTTAATCCTAGGCACTTAGGGTCTCTGATTCCTCTAAAACTGCTTATCTCAATGCACTGCCAAGGTCAGCAGCAGCAGCCAAAGCCCTGGCAACAGCAGCAGCTGCCAGTGGATAAACTCGGAGCAGTCATGTCTGTAATGCTTGTGCCAGTGGAAGAGACAGCACCTGTGGTGGCTCAGGCAGCAGCTACCCCCTAAGAGTAAAAGCAACCCCTGGAGCTGTAGCCATAGCAGGAGAAGACTAGAGGTGGACATGGGGCTCGGACTGGGTGGGGAAATCTGGGAGCCTTTGGAGGCTATCCCTGCTGCTGGTTTTGCTGACACGAAATCTCACAAAGCATCAGTGACTCTCGAGAGAATGCAATAACGCAAATGAATCTTTGTAATGTCTCTTCTCTGATGGGTGTACTTCTTCTGCACTAGGAAATATAGGGAGGAAATGAAAATCAATTTGGAGTTAGTTTATCATGGAAAGATGCTCTTTTCTCTTTGGTCACCTGCTACAAAATGATACTGGGTTTTTTCTAATTGAGCACCTAAGGTGTCCTATCTCCATGTAATCACAGAGGAGAATAAACTTGTTTGGGTAAAGCTTCCTTGATGATGTCTGGTGAGATCAATGCATGTCTCAGAACACATGTATAGGAAGATGAGAGTGTGCTGAAGACCCATGACCTTCACAGTCACAGGACACTGAAACATCCTGGGAGGGTACCCATTAATCCCACACTCTTCCTGCTACCTCCATCCCAGACCCTCTGCTTCCTTCTCCCCTGATGGAAGCCTGGGTTTGTCTTCCTAGGTCTTCCAGCTCCAGGTCCTGTCTACAACTAGACATCCATCTGATGTCATGGCAGCAAGAGAAAGCTTATTCAAAAGAAGTCCATGGTCTGGGAAGCCCAAGACAGAGCTGCTAGATTGTGAGGGGCAGCATGAATGGGTTGCTCGGGGAGGTGACAGCACCAAACACCACAGCCCAGGTCCAGGCCTTCACCATCTTCCCAGGAATAGGATGGCATGTTTGACACAGGAAGCCCTGGTCCTCACTTGTACACCTCCCACCCAGGCCTACATGTGTGCTTAAAATATGTCATGCTCCATGCATTGTGGTGGAAGGTAGAGTTATATATGACACATCACCTGACCTATAGAAATTAACTGTCTAACTGCACAGGCAGTCAAGTAAATAGGGAGCCTGCTTCCATGAGATAAGTACTACAATGTAAATGACTACCCACAAAGTCCATGGTTCTTTGCCCATCTACTTTTTTCTTTGTAATGTTCCCTTAGCAAAATCAAGCACCAGATGTGATCAGCACTTGCTGTTGGGGTGGTGACTGAGCTAAGGATGCTGGACATTCAGAATGGGCTGTGTGTAAAACAGATGGAAGCGTAAAGTCAGCGGAGATGAGGACTCTTGAAAGAGACTCACTGGTACCCAGGAAGTAACATAGGGCTCTGGGCAGGAAAGGAGGAGAACCAAATGAATACCCGATTGAGGGGCAAATATGGAGAAGGAAAGTACAACAATTGGAATGCCAAGAGTCACAATAAGCACATTACAAAAGGCATGACCTTCCATCAAAATCCAGAGAATGTGTGCTCTTTATTTGAAGACCATGAAAACATCGAGGGAGGAGTCGTTCATCTGCTTGGACTCGAAATGAAGTTCTGCAAGCATGCATGATAATGAATGGGCTTGATGAAGATGACTTTGGTATGTGTTGCTGCTTTTGAGGTTGATGATAGTGTGGGTACATCTCATGTAATGGAACTGACCTGATCATGTCTATATTTTGGGTACGGAGAATTGATGCAAACTGAATGCTATTTTCCCTGTGAATTTCATTTTAATTTGAGATACATTTCTCATTCAATTAATATCTAATATTAAAATAAATACCTTTTGCTAGATATCTTTCAAGATAAATCAGTCAGGCTGTAACCAAACTTTATCTGTATTTAAATTAAATTATAATTGTCAATGAAAATTAAATTGTGTTCACTATCGGGGTTATAATTTTTGTCTTCTCATTCTGCCTGACAGTCCACTCTAGTGAACTGAAATAGTGATGCCTGTGGGAGCATAAAGGCACTGGACCATAGGAAAGAGGGTGGCTCCAAATGTGGAGTGGGGAGAGGGTAGATTTAGGTATTGATATTCTCAGCAGCCTTTTTCTGCCTCCAGCACATGACCCCTGTCTCTGTCTTGGAAGTATTTTCAAGAATTATCCCTTGACCTACTTTTGAGTGGCCACTTTACTTATAATGCTAAGGGTTCCTTCAATGGCCTCTGTCCTGCAAAGAGACATTTACAAGAGATGGACGAAGCACTTTCTCATGGTAGCCAGATTGTGGGGCTGAATATAGCTGAGTGGCCACTTTTGCTTCTTAGGAGTAAAATCTGTAGTCATTGGGATACAACAACAGAGAAGTAAGTTCTGAGGTTTCAGTACACCCCAGAACTGTAGTGGGGGCCCCTTTCTGTTCCTATGGAATGCAGCAGATGTCCACACATGGCTTTCTCCACAGCCCCAACCCTGGCTTGGGAGGCTCTATACTTATCCTGGTGATGGTGCCCATCAACCTTTCCTCCCTTCCATGAGGGGCTCCCAATTCCTGGCTCCGCTGTCATCAGAGCAAAAACTACACAGGTCTGAGGCTGTGCAGCCGTCCTGTGATGGCAGAGGGTTGGCTGAGAGACCACAGTCCAGCTACTTGCCCAGAGCATGAGGTCAGCTCTCTGGGGTCACTTCTACCGGGGGTAACACACTTAAATCTCTGGATTTCTAAGGTCCTTGGAGGTCAGGTGACAGGAGAACCTGGCCTGGATGGATAAATCCTGGATAATTTCCTAACAAGTGAGACACCAGTGGTAATGAAAACAAGAAGCTTTATTTTTTGGCAGCGTTAGGCACAGGGAACTGCCAATCCTTGGCAGGGGCAGGGATGAGGGAACTGTGAGCTCCTGGACATCAGACAGGAAGCACCTTCTGGGGACAGCTTGGATACTCAACAGGAACACCCCCAGCTCAGCTTGTGAAAGCCAGAACAAGGTATCTGGAAAAGCATGCATCAGGATGGGGCTTTTCCTGGGCCCTTGGGATTCTTGTTTCCTCCAAAGATCACTCATCTCATCATCAGGATGCAGGTCAGCAGCAGCTCCCAGAGCCATGGCCACAGCAGGAGCCCCCACCTTGCTGAACACTGCCTCTGTCACAGGAGTTGGATCTCTGGCGCCGGCATCGATGGGACCTGCGGTGTCTGTGGTGGCTCAGGCAGCAGCCACCTTCAGAGCTGGGGCCACAGCCCCTGGAGTTTAAAGCACAGCCAGAAGAGGCTGGAGGCAGACACTGTGCTGGGCTCTTTGGGGGGCACTTGGGTGAGGGGCACTTGGGCAGGGACTGGCACTGCTGCTGGTTCTGCTGGCAGGACATCTTTGCAGGAATTTTACCTTGAACAAAATAATAGAAACATTTGAGCACAGAACCTTCAGACCATCTCTTTATTCTGGGGTTTGTCACACAATGATACCCTTGATGAAGCCACTTTCCAAGCCAAGATCTGTGCGAGAGAAATGGAAACGCAGTAGAGGGAACCCTACACATACATTTGGATAAAGCATCCTCAAGAATGTAAAATGGATCTATGTGCATTCCTGACAACATGCTCCAAACAAGAATGTGAAGGAATCCTAAGGTCCTATGGCTTTTGCAGCTCATGAGTTCCTGATATGTACCTTTGAGGCTCCTTATTCACTATCACCTCCCCCACTGCTGCCCACTGTGGGCCTCTTTCTGATGGTTCCATTTCAGTTCTAGGCCTCTCTTTCCCAAACACTCCCAGTTGAGGGTCTGTCCCCTTGCTGGCCACTCACCAGATGTAGAGGAGGTAGGAGAAGAAGGCTGCTCCTAAGGATGCTGTGGATGAGAAGCCTAGGGTAGGAGCCCTTTTATCCCATGCAGTGTACATGATGCACAACCTGAGTATGCTGCTGCTTTCACAACCAGGGAGGTGACAGCACCAGATACTTCCCAGTTGTCTGCTTCCTCAGCATGTGCCTGAAGGTGTAATAAGATGACCCCATGTGTCTTCCTGGGCACATGCCTAAAGATTTAATAAGATGGAAGCAGGATGCCCTTGTGAGTACTTCCCACTCTGGTCCACCCTGAACCTCCTGCCCACCTCTGCTTGTTCATTCACAGGCTCTGTTTGTTTCACTTATTTCAACAGTAGTAGTATGGAGATGTATTGGATGTATTTCTTCCATTGAATACCTTGCAGTCTAAATGGACTATCACTCAGAAAAGTAAATATATTTGATCTGATGAAATAAGCACTATCACGGAAGTGTTTAAAAAGACTTCAAGCCTAAGACCACAGCGTTTGTAAGTCAGTCCTCCATTGCAGTGATGGTCCCAAAGGGTGACGGTGTTCAGGTGTTCTCCAGGAATGGCAGCTGGACACACTTACCATTTTTTGTAATAAGAACAAAGTCTACTCTTTTAGAAATTTTCAAGAATATAATACATTGTTATAGTCATCATGCTGTACAATAAATCTCCTGAACTTATTACTCCTGTCTCATTGAAATTTTGTATCCTTTGACCAACATCTCCCCAGTTCTTCCCCACTCCCCAACCCAACCCCCGATAATGATCATTTCTACTTCTATGCACTTCACTTTTTAAGATTCTACATATAAGTGAGATCATGGAATATTTGTCTTTCTATATCTGGCTTATTTTACTTAGCATAATATCTTTCAGGTTTATCCAGGTTGTCACAAATTAGAAACTTCCCTTTTTATATAAGGCTGAATTGTATTTCATTATGCTTATATATCATGTTTTTTTATCCATTTACTCACTAAAGGACACTTAGGTTGATTCCTTATCTTGGCTGTAGTAAACAATGCTGCAATAAATATGGGAGTGCAGATATCTCTTCAAAATACTGATTTCATTTCCTTTAGGTATATACCCAGTAGTGGGATTGTTGAATCACATGGTAGTTTCATTTTTAATTTTTTAAGGAAACTTCATAATGTTTTCCACAATGGCCATACTACTTTATATTCCCACTAATACTGGAAAAAGGTTCCCTTTTCTCCAAGTCTTTGACAATACTTGTTATTTCTTGTCTTTTGATAATATCCATTCTAGCAAGTGTGAGGTGATACTGTGTTTTTAACTTGCATTTCCCTGGTTAATAGTGATATTGAGCACTTTTTTATATATACTGTAGGCCATTTGTATGGCTTCTTTTGGGAAACCCCCGTGCCCATTTTTTAATTGGTTTATGTGTTTTCTTGCTATTGAGTTGTTTGAGGTTCTAAAATATTTTGGATATTAACTCCTTATCAGATGTGCAGTTCACATATATTTTATCACATACTGTAGGTTGTCTCTTCACTCCATTGATCGTTTCCTTTATTTTGCAGAAGCTTTTTACTTTGATGCAACCACATTTGTCTATTTTTTTATTTTGTTGTCTGTGCTTTTGGGGTCAAAATTCAAAAATAATATTTGCCCAGGTCTAATGTCAAGAAGTTTTCCCCCTGTGTTTTACTTCAGTAGTTTTAAAATTTCAAGTCTTATGTTTAAGACTTTAATACAAAATTAACATACAGAAATCAGTAGCACTTACATATACCATAAAAACTATCCAAAAAAGAAGTTAAAAATCTCATTTATAATATCATCCAAAAAATACTTAGGAAGAAATTTAACCAAAGAGTTGAAAGATCTGTATACTAAAAAATATAAAACATTGAGGAAATAAAATGAAGACACAAACAGAAAGATATTCCATGTTCACAGACTGGAAAAGTGAATATTGCTAAAATGTTCATACTAGGGGAGATGTTAGAAATATAACAGAATAGGAATTCTCTGACTCCAAGAGTCCCACCACAGAAATCCAACTAGCAACCAACAGCAGACAAGAATACCCTTGTGAATATCTCAGAACTTGAAATGAGGCACAGACATTCCCTTGGACCACAGTATTGAGAAAAATCACACACATAGGGCAAGAGGAGGTTTTACTTTGACCACACTGTCCCTCCCCCAAGCCAGCACAGCATCACACATAAGAGGATTCCCAGGGATGGGCGCGGTGGCTCACGCCTGTAATCCCAGCACTTTGAGAGGCCAAGATGGGCAGATCACATGGTCAGGAGATCAAGACCATCCTGGCTAACACGGTGAAACCCCGTCTCTACTAAAAGTACAAAAAAATTAGCTGGGCGTGGTGGTGGGCACTTGTAGTCCCAGCTACTCAGGAGGTTGAGGCAGGAGAATGGCATGAACACAGGAGGTGGAGCTTGCAGTGCACCGAGATTGCGCCACTGTACTCCAACCTGGGCGACAGAGTGAGACTCAGTCTCAAAAAAAAAAAAAAAAAAAAAAAAGAGGATTTCCAGAACCCATGACTTTTATAGAGGGAAGAGAGAGTTGAGAACGAACTTTCAGCTTTCCCACCATTCTGGGATCCTTCGCAGAAGAAACTCTCTTGTCTTATCTCACAGGAAACATTAGTAATGTTTATTTAGAAACTAAGAACAGGGTGAGACTCACAGTGACCAGTTCAGGGGTCTTGACAGTTGCTCTGCATTCTGGCCAGCAGAGGCACACTACCAGAGAGGCTTGCAATGCTCAACAAGAAGCACAGTTGATTAGTCTCCCAGGCTTGAATCTCTGCTCAGCTTCCACATTCAGCCCCAGTGCTCCCCTTGAAACTTCCCCAGGCCAGGAGATAAGGGTAGGATGGCAATTACCCACAAAGAGAATATCTGGCCCCACTCATTCCCAGCCGCCAAGCTTTCACCCAGTCAAGCCCCACCCACTGTGCTCTCTTGGGAGCAAGCTCCCCAAAATCTGGCCATAAACTGGCCCCAAAACTGGCCATGAACAAAATCTCTGCAGCACCGTAACATGTTCATAATGGCCCCAACGCCCACACTGGAAGGTTGTGGGTTTACCGGAGTGAGGGCAAGGAACACCTGGCCCGCCCATGGCAGAAAACCGCTTAAAGGCATTCTTAAGCCACAAACAATAGCATGAGTGATCTGTGCCTTAAGGACATGCTCCTGCTGCAGTTAACTAGCCCAACCTATTCCTTTAATTTGGCCCATCCCTTCGTTTCCCATAAGGGATATTTTTAGTTAATTTAATATCTATAGAACCAGTGCTAATGAATGGTTTGCTGTTAATAAATACGTGGGTAAATCTCTGTTCCAGGCTTTCGGCTCTGAAGGCTGTGAGACCCCTAATTTCCCACTTCACACCTCTATATTTCTGTGTGTGTGTCTTTAATTCCTCTAGCGCTGCTGGGTTAGGGTCTCCCCTACCGAGCTGATCTCAGCAGTGCTCCTTAATGCTTCCCAAGGCCAGAAAACAGGGGCATGGTGGCAATTAACTGTAGAAGGAGCATCTGTCCCATCCAGGCCCAGCTTCCAAGTGGCTAACATATCAAGCCATGGTGCTCTGCTTTAGGTCATCCTAGGATTAGAGGTGAATCCATGCCCACGTAAATCTGTGGAGCATAGCCTCTGGTCCTGTCACCCTGTGTGGATATGTAGCAATCTCAGAGTCCTTGTTCAGCCTTGACACCTAGAACATGGCCTTGCCCAACTACAGATTCAAAACTGTAGTACTGGCCATCCAAGGAAGACAAAAAACAATACAGCTCAATCAGAGGCAATTTCAGCCAGCAGCTCTGTCTCATTATAGAGTCCAGTTAGTGCTCTCACCAGACCATGGAACACAGTCAGAAATTCTACTCAACCAACACAGTTAGTAGTTCAGCCCAGTTAGAGAGCATGACAGCAAGGTCTTCCCATTCAAGGTCTTAACCAACTAGCTTAATCAGAATTCCAGGTTTGATCAAATAGTGAAGGTATACCATGGCCAAATAACACAAACAAAGATAGAAGAGATGGCCATTTCCTCAAATGATTGGGCACTAATGCAAGGACACAAGGATTATGAAAAATCTGAAAAAATACATCACTATCATAAAGAAATTAATAAAGCTCCAATAAGGGACCCTGAAGAAGTGAAAATTTATAAAATGACTGATGAAGAATTCAGTATAATTATCTTAAACACAGTGAAACCCCGTCTCTACTAAAATACAAAATATTAGCCACGTGTGGTGGCATGCACCTGTAGTCCTAGCTATTCGGGAGGTTGAGACAGGAGAATTACTTGAGCCCAGGAGGCAAAGGTTGCAGTGAGCTGAGATTGTGCCGCTGCACTCCAGCCTGGGTGACAAAGCAAGACTCCATCTCCAAAAAAAAAAAAAAACAGTAGTTCACCTGGTTTTGTAAAATGTATTCCTTAATAATTTAGTGTACCTACAGTTATTTTTAATAGTTGTGTCTTTTTAATCATCACAGGAGGGATAAAGTTTTTTTATACTTCACCCTTACAGTTTTAGAATATTCTGAATATGATACATAGTTGTATTACTTAAAGGGGACTACAAGAAAATACAGATAAAAAACTAAATTAAATGTGGAAGATAATTTATAAATCAAAATGAGAATATTGCCAAATAAATAGAAACAATAAAAATGGAAATCCTAGAGATAAAGAATGTAATCACAGAGCTATAAAACTCAATAGAAAGCCTCAACAGCAGACTTGATCACGTGGAAGAAAGAATAACTTGAAGATAGGATATTTGAAATTATCCAGTTAGAGGAGTAAAAAGAAAAAAGAATAGAAAAGACCTACAGAAATTATGGGACACTACTAAGAGAATTAACCTCCACATAATAGGAGTTTCTGAAGAACAAGAGAGAGATAAAGGCCCAGAAAGCATATTTAAGGTAATAATGACTAAAAATTTTCCAAGTCTGAAGAAAGATGACAGCATTCAGGTACAGGAAGCTCAAAAGTCTCCAAGTAAATCCAACCCAAAGATGAATTCTAGAATAAAATTATCGAAAAATTCTAGAATAAAACTATCAAAAATTAAAGACAAAAAAAAAAAAAGCACCAAGAGATAAGAAATATCACATTTAAAGCAGTCCCAGTACAGCCATTAACAGCTTTCCTGGCAGAAATTCTTCAGGCCATGAGAGAGTAGAGTGATATATTCAAAATTCTGAAGAAAAAAGTGCTAACCAAGGATACATTACCTGTAAAGTCTGTTCTTCAGAAATTAGGCAGAAAAAAACTTTCTCAGACAAACAAAAGCTAAGGGAGTTCATTATCACTAGGCCTGCTCCTTAGGAATTGCTAAAGGGAGTTCTTTAAGCTAAAACGAAAGGCTGCTAATTAATAACGTAAAACACAAAAGTAAATCACTCAATGGTATAAGTAATATGACTATGTAATCATATTCAGAATATTCTAAAACTGTAAGGGTGAAGCATAAAACAATTGTATCTGTCCTATGAGGATTAAAAAGACAGAACTATTAAAAATAACTGTAGCTACAATAAATAAGGGATACAAATTTTAAAACTAGGTAAATATCAAAAGTATACAAGGGGAAGGAGGGAATTAATGTGCAGTTTCGTTTGTGATTAAAGTCACTATTAGCTTAAAATAGCTTGTTTCAAATTTAGGATGTTTTCTATAAGCCCCACGGTAGCCACAAAGCAAAATCCTGTAGAACAAAATATAAAAAGAAAATTCAAAGACCACCATAGAAAACTATCAACCACAAAGGAAGAGAGCAAGAAATTAAGAAAGAAACCAAAGATTTGCAAAACAACCAGAAAACAATTAAGAAAATAAGAGTAGTAAGTTTATAACTATCAAAAATTATCTTGAATGTAAAAGGATTAAGTTATCTAATCAAAAGACAGAGCAGCTCAATAGATTTTTTTTTAAAGATCAAACCATATGCTGCCTACAAGAGACTCACTTTCCTACTAAGGACACACATAGCCTGAACATGAAAGGATAGGAAAAGATACTTCATAAAAATGGAAACGAAAAGAGCATGGTAGCTATACTTACAGCCTATAAAATATTCTTTAAGTCAAAAACTATAAAAATGACAGAGAAGGTCATTTTACAACAATAGAAAGTGTCAAGCCATCAAAAGAATATAATCGTAAATATATATGCACCCAATATAAGAGCACATATAACCAAAGCGATTATTAAATTATCTGAAGGGAGTGATAGACTGCAATACCATAACAACAGAAAATCTCAATACTCTACTTTCAACAATAGACAGCTCATCTAAGCAGAAGGTCAATAAGGGAACACTAGACTTGAATTACACCTCAGACCAAAGAGACCTAACAGACACATATAAAACATACAACCCAACAGCAACAGAATATACTTTCTTCTCAGGAGCACATAGAATATTCTCTAAAATAAACTCTATGTTAGACCACAAAACAATTCTTAACAAATCTCAGAAGATTAACACTATACCAATCAATCAATCAATGACATCAAACTAGAAATCTGTAACAGGAGAAATCTTATAAAATTCAAAAATATGTGAAAATCAAGCAAGATGCTCTTAAACAACCAATGGGTCACAGAAGAAATAAAAAAGAAAACCAAAAAACACCTTGAGATAAACAAAAATGAAAACACAACAAAACAAATTTTGTGGGATGCAGCAAAAGAAGTGCTAAGAGGGAAAATAATAACAATAAATGTCTATATCAAAAAGACAAAAGATTTCAAATAAACAGTGTAATGTTACACCTCAAGGAGCTAGAAAAAGAACAAACTAAGCCCAAAGTTAAGAGAAGGAAAAGAATAACAAAGATCAGAGCAGAAATAAATAAATTAGAGCCTAGGAAAACAGTAGAAAAAAATTAAAGAAAAGAAGAGTTGGTTTTTTAAAAAGATAAACAAAATCGACAAACCTTAGCTAAACTAACCAGGAAAAAAAAAAAAAAAGAAGGCTCAAAGAAATAAAAATCAGAAATGAAAGTGGGCACATTGTAACTGATGCCACAGAAATACAAAGGATTATAGGAAGCTACTATGAACAATTGTATGCCAAATAATTGGATATCTAGAAGAAATTTATAAATTCCTAAACACATACAACCTAACAAAGCTGAATCATGAAGAAATAGAAAACCTTAACAGACCAATAGTGAGAAAAGGGATTAAACCAGCAATAAATAAGGGATTAAATCAGTAACAGTCTCCTTGCAGCGGGATGATTAAGGAATCAGAGATACTGAGGGGTTGAGGAGGAATTATTTAATTATTTAGGTGCATCGACCCAGTCGGATTAACACCCAAAGGACTGAGCCCTGAACAAAGAGTTCAGTTACCTTTAAAGCATTTTGTGGGGTGGGGGGAGATCTGTGCAGGGGGAAGCATATTACAGAAGCGAGAAACAAAGACAGTTATTCAATTAAGACACACATTACATCATTTCTTAATTTTCAAGGAGCAACATGTTTTATGACTTGACATTATCTGTCTAGTGACCTTGCAGCTGCACAGCTAGAGAAACAGGGTCTTTACAATGCCTAGGAAAGGGAGAGATAAGGCTCACTAGTCACAGAAAAACAGGCAGTTAATTTTAAAGGACTCTAGCTTCTTTTCTTCTGCAGGGGGAACTGGGTTTTCTTACATACAACTGAGTTTTTGCTTACACATTATTTAATTTCTTTTAATTCCTGTTCTATCCTATCAAAGAAAAGCCCAGGACTGGGTGGCTTTAAAAATAAATTCTACCAAACTTTTAAAGAAGATTGTATACCAACCCTTCTGAAACTCTTCCAAAATATTGAAGAAGAGGAGTATTTTCAAACTCATTACTCTGATCAAACAACATTACTCTGATACCAAATCCAGACAAGGACACTCCAAGAAAAGAAAATTGCAGGCCAATGTCTTTGAAAAGCCTAAATGCAAAAATCCTTACCAAACTATTAGCAAACCAAATGCAACTACATGTTAAACAAATCATCTGCCCTGATCAAGTGGGATTTAACCCTGGGCTGCAAGGATGGTTCAAAATATACAAATGAATATGTATGACTCATTCCACTAATGAAATGAAGAATAAAAGCCATGTAATCAACTCATTAGATACAGAAAAAGAATATAACAAAACTCAATATCCTTTCATGATAAAAACTCTCAATAGAATAGGTATAAAGGAAATACACCTCAAAACAATAAAAGCCATATCTGACAAACCTGTAGCAAACATCGTACTTAATCATGAAAAGTTGAAGGCTTTTTCTCTAAGATTAGGAACAAAAGAAGAAGGCCCACTCTCACAACTTCTTTACAACGTAGTTCTGGAAGTCCTAACCAGAGCAATTAGGAAAGAGAAAGAAATAAAAGGAATCCTAAGACAAAAGGAATTAATGAAAGTGTCTCTATTTGCTGACAATATAACCTCGTATAAAGAAAATTCTAAAGAGTCCACCAAAAACTTGTTAGAACTGATAAACAAATTCAGTAAAGTTGCAGGATACAAAATCAGCATATGAAAATAAGTAGTGTTCTACACACTAATAATGAGTTACTCAAACAGAAAACTAAGGAAACAATCCCACTTACATCAGCAACAAAAGAAAATAAAATACTAAGGTGTAAATTTAAGGAGATGAAAAACTTGTACACTAAAAACTATTAAACACTGATCAAATAAATTGAAGAAAACATGTAAAAATATCCCATGTTCATTGTTTGAAAAAATTAGCATTGTTAAAATGTTCATGTTACTCAAAGAGATCTGTAGATGCAATAAAATTTCCATCAAAATTCCATTGTCATTTTCACAGAAATAGAAAAAAAAAATATTTAAATTCACGTGAAAGCACAAAAGACTCCAAATAGTCAAAGCGATGTTGAGCAAAAATAACAAAGCTGGGGGTATCACATGACCTATTTTTGAAATCTACTACAAAGCTACAGTAGTAAAAAACAGCACAGTGCTTGCATAAAAACAGACACATAGACAAATGGAAAAACTGAGTAGAAAGCCAGGAAATAAATCTAAGCGTTTACAGTTGATTGACTTTTGACAAAGGTATCAAGAACACATAATGGGGAAAGGACAGTCTCTTCAATAACTAGTGCTGGGAAAACTGGTTATCATGCATAAAAGTGAAATTAGATCCTTATTTAGCAGCATGCACAAAAATAAACTCAAAATGGATTAAAGACATAAACATAATACCTGAAACTTTAAAACTATTAGAAGAAAACATAAGGTGAAAGCTCCATGACATTGCTTGGGGCAATAATTTTTTTAATATGACCCTGGAAGCTCAGGCAACAAAAGCAAAAACAGACAAATTGGACTGCTTTTGTTAGTTAAACTAAAAACCTGCACAGCCAAAGAACCAATTAACAAAGTGAACAGACAACCCACAGAGTGGAAAAAAAATTTGCAAACCATATATCTGATAAATGGTTAATATCCAAAATATATAATGAACTCAACTCAGTAGCAAGAAAAAAAAATTAAATATAGGGAAAGAACTTTAACAGACACTTCTCAAACGAGGATCTAGAGATGACCAATGGGTTTAGGAAAAAATAAAGACTCAGTATCACTACTCATCAAGAAAATGAAAATTAAAACCACAGTGAGATAAGAGCTCACACCTGTTAGAATGGCTAATATATTTTAAAAAAAAAAGCAAAGAAAAGTGTTGGTGAGAATGCAGAGAAAAGGGAACACTTGTACACTGTTGGTGGGAATGTAAATTATAAACATTATGCAAAATGACATGGATGTTCCTGAAAAATCTAAAAATAGAACTAAAATATGATTCAGCAATCTCACTTCTGAAAATATATTCAAGGCATTGAAATCATTGTATCAAAGGGATATATACATTTCCATATTTATTATAGCATTAATTACAGTATTTAAGATATGGAATAAACCTGTGCCTATCAATGGAAAAAGTAAATGTAGCATACAAACACAACAGAGTACTACTCAGCCTTTTAAAAGAAGGAAATTCCGTCATTTGTGACAACAAGGATGAACCTAAAGGACATTACACTAAGTGAAATAAGCCAGATATGGAAAGACAATGCATGATCTCACTTATATATGGAATCTAAAAATAGTTGAATTCATAGAAGCAGAGAGTATAACGGTGGTTAACAGAGGCTAGAGGGAGAGGGCACCAAGGGACTTGGGGAGTTGTTAATCAAAAAGTTAAAATTTTTAACAAGACAGCAGGGATATGTTTTGGGATCTTTCCCACAGGAGAATGACTATAGTCAATAATTATGTATGGTATAGTTCAAAATAAAGAGAGCAAATTTCAAATATATCACTACACAAAATGTCAAAACAACACATTGTACTCAATAAATGTAATACAATTCTGGTTTGTCAATTAAAAACAATATACATTAAAATACATAAATGAATAAACTGTCCGTATTCCCCAAAGCAATCTACAGATTTACTGCAATGTCTATCAAACTTCCAATGACATTTTGACAGAATTTTTTGATGTTGTTTTTACAGTTTCAACTTTTATTTTAGATTCAGGTGTATACAAGCAGATTTTTTACATTAGTATGTTACACAATGTTCAGGTTTGGGTACAAATGATCCCCTCACTCAGGTACTGAGCATAGTACCCAATAGTAGTTTCCCACTCCTTGCGTCCTTTCCTCTCTTCCCTTCTAGTTGTCTAGTGTCTATTGTTGCCACCATTATGTCTATGTGTATCCAGTATTTAGCTCCCACTTATAAGTGAGAACATGAAATATTTGGTTTTCTGTTCCTGCATTAATTTTCTTAGG
Source organism: Theropithecus gelada (assembly GCF_003255815.1). NCBI lineage: Eukaryota > Metazoa > Chordata > Mammalia > Primates > Cercopithecidae > Theropithecus > Theropithecus gelada. Next base: position 17,976,365 of record NC_037668.1, on the reverse strand, counting down.
ATGACGGCATCCAGTTGGATCTACACTGCTGCAAAAGATGTGATTTCATTCTTTTCTATGGCTGTGTAATATTTCATGGTGTATATGTATCACGTTATAATTTTCCAATCCACTGTTGATGGACATCTAGGCTGATTCCATGTCTTTGCTATTGTGAATTGTGCTGTGATTAACTTAAGAATGTATGGGTTATTATTATTATTGTTATTATTGGTGGAACTGTTTATTTTCCTTTGGATATATACCCAGTAATGAGATTGCCAGGTCAAATAGCACTTCTGTTTTAAGTTCTTTGAGAAATCTCCAAACTGCTGTCCATGGTGGCTGAACTAATTTACATTCCCACCAGCAGTGTACAAGCATTTCTTTTTCTGCACAACCTTGCCAGTATCTGCTATTTTTGACTTTTTAATAAAGCCATTCAAACTGTTGTGAGATGGTATCTCATGTGGTTTTGATTTGCATTTCTCTGAAGATTAGTGATATCAAATGTTTTTCAAATGTTTGTTGACCGCTTATATGTCTTCTTTTGAAAAGTGTCTGTATTGTCCGATGCCCACTTTTTAATGGGGTTATTTGTGGGGGGTTTTTGCCTGTTGAATTGTTTAAATTCCTTACAGATTCTGGATATTAGAACTGTGTTGTATGCACAGTTTGTGAATATTTTCTTCTATTCTGTAGGTTGTATGTTTACTCTGTGATGGTTTATTTTGCTGTGCAGAAGCTCTTTAGTTTAATTAGGTCCCACTTGACTTTTGTTGTTGTTGCAATTGCCTTTGAGGACTTAATCATAAATTATTTGCCAAGGCTGATGTTCAGAATTGTATTTCTTTGGTTTTCTTCCAGAATTTTTATAATTTGAGGTCTTGCATTTACATTTTTAATTCACCTTGAGTTAATTTTTGTATATGATGAACGGTAGGGGTCCAGATTCATTCTTCTGCATATGAATAGCCAGTTATCCCAACATAATTTATTGAATAAGGAATACTTTCCCTATTGCTTATTTTTGTTAACTTTGTCAAAAATCAGCTGGCTATAGAGGTATCACTTTATTTCTGGGTAATGTGCCTGTTTCTTTGGTCTATATGTCTGTTTTGTACCAGTACCATGCTGTTTTGGTTAGTGGCCTTACAGTATAGTGTAAGTTGGGTAATATGATGCTTCCAACTTTGTTCTTTTTGCTTAGAATTGCCTTGACTATTTTGGCTCATTTTTGGTTCCATATTGAATTTAGAGTAGTTTTTATTAAAATTCTGTGAAAAATTATATTGGTAGTTTGATAGGAATAGTGTTGAAGCTGTAGATTGTTTCGGGTGATATGGTCATTGTAAAGACATTAATTCTTCCAATCCAAGAGCCTGGAATGTTTTCCCATTTCTTTATGTCATCTATGATTTCTTTCAGTAGTGATTTTTGGTCTTCTTTATAGAAATCTTTCACCATCTTGGTTAGATGTATACCTAGGTATTTTTCTGTGTCTATTGTAAATGGATTGCATTCTTTATTTGACTCTTAGTTTGAACATAATTGGTGAGTAGAAGTGCTACTTATTTTTGTATGTTGATTTTGTATCCTGAAACTTTACTAAAGTCGCTTATCAGTTCTAGGAGACTTAGGGCAGAGTCTTTAGGGTTTTCTAGGTACAAAATCAGAGAAAAGAGATAATTTGACTTATTATTTTCCTATTTGGATGTCTTTTATTTCTTTCTCTTGCCTGATTGACTAGAATTTCCAGTACTAGATTTAACGGGAGTGGTGAGAAGGAGCCTACTTGTCTTGTTCCTGTTCTTAAGGGGAATGTTTCCAGATTTTACACATTCTGTATAATGTTGATTTTGAGTTCATCATAGATGGCTCTTATTATTTTGAGGTATGTTCCTTCATTGCCTAGTTTGTGGAGGGTTTTTTATTATGACAGGATGTTGGATTTTATCAAAAGATTTTTCTGCACTATTGAGACAATCGTAAGGTTTTTGTTTTTAATTCTGTTTATGAGGTGAATCACTCGCATTGATTTGCATATGTTGAACCAAACCTAAATGCCAGGAATAAGACCTACTTAACTGTGGTTAATTAACTTTCTGATGTGCTGCTGGATTCAGCTTGCTAGTATTTTGTTGAGGATTTTTGTGTCTGTTCATCTGAGATATTGACCTATATTTTCCTTTTTCATTGTATCTTTCCCAGATTTTTAGTATCAGAATGATGCTGGACTCATAGAATGAGTTAGGGAGGATTCCTTCCTCCTCAATTTTTTTAGAATAGTTTTAGTAGAACGGGTACCAGCTATTCTTTGTACCTCCAGTAGAATTCAGCTATGAATCCATCTGGTCTAGGGCTTTTTTTTGGTTGGTAGATTTTTTGTATTATTGATTCCATTTTGGAACTCAATGTTGGTCTGGTCAGAGTTTCAGTTTCTTCCTGATTTAGTCTTGGGAAGTTGTATGGTTTTGGATCTCAGTTTTATTCAGTTTTGCTCTGATTTTAGTTATTTCTTTTCTTCTAACTTTGGTATTAATTTGTTTTTGTTTCTCTAGTTCCTCTAGGTGTGATATTAGGTTGTTAACTTTTTGGATGTTTCATCTCTGTTTTCATTTATTTCAAAGAATTTTTTATTTCTGCATTAATTTTGTTATTTTCCCCAAATTCATTCAGAAACAAGTTGTTTGATTTCCATGTAATTGCTTGGTTTTGAGATATCTCCTTAGTATTGACTTTTGTTTTTATTCCTCTGTGGTTCAAAAGTATAAATTGTATGATTTCAATTTTTTAAAATTTATTGAGACTCACCTTATGTTTGAGCATGTGGTTAATCTTAGAGTATGTTCCATGTGCAGGCGAGAAGAATTTATTCTGTGATTGATGGGTGAAGTACTCTGTAGATGTTTCTTAGCCCAATTCATCAAGTGTCCAATTTAAGTCCAGAATTTGTTAGTTTTCTGCCTCGAAGATCTGTCTAACAGTGCCAATGGAGTGTTGTAGTCCTCACTATTATTGTATGGCTGTCTAAGTTCTTTCCATACACATAGAAGTACTCGTTTTATGAACTGGAGTGCCCCAATGTTGAATGCATATATATTTAAGATAGTCAAATCTTATTGTTTAATTGAATGTGTTATTTTTATGTAATTGCCTTCTTTGGTGTTTTTGTTTTTGTTTTTGTTTTTTAGTTTTTGTTGAGTTAAAGTCTATTTTATCTAAAAATATTGACTCCCACTTTGTTTGTTTTCCATTTGCATGATAGATCCTTTTCCAACCCCTTACTTTGAGCCTATAATTGTAATTACATTTGAGATGGGTCTCTTGAAGACATCAGATGGATGAGTCTTGCTTTTTCATCCTACCTGTCATTCTGTGCCATTTAAATTGGGCATGTAGACCATTTACACTCAAGCCCACATATGGATATGTGAAGTTTTGATTGTGAAGTTTTTAGCTGGCTGCTTTGTAGTTTCTATTGTGTAGTTGCTTCATGGGGTCTGCAAGCTATGTACTTAGTGTGTTTTTGTGGACCAGGTATTGTTCTTTTGTTTCCATGTTTAGAACTCCCTTAAAGATTTCCTGTAAGGTTAGTCTAGTGGTAACAAATTTCCTTAGTGATCGTTAGTCTGCAAAATATTTTGTTTCTTCTTTGTTTTTGAAGCTTAGTTTGATAGGGGATTAAATTCTTGGTTGGAATTTCTTTTGTTTAAGGATGCTGAAAATGAGCCCCCAGTGTCTTCTGATTTGTATGTATGTTTTCTACTGAGAAGTCTGCAGCTAGCCTGATGGACTTCCCTTTGTATGTGGTCTGACCTTTTTCTCTAGCTGCCTTTAAGATTTTTTTCTTTAGCATTAATTTTGGACAGTCTGGTGACTATCTGCCTTGGTGATGTTTGTTTTGTATAGTATCTTGCACACATTCTCTGTATTTCTTGTGTCTTAATGTCTACCTCTTTAGCAAGATGAAGGGAATTTCCTTGAGTTAGTCCCTCAAATATATTTTCCAGGTTGTTTACTCTTTCTCCTTCTCTCTTGGAAATGCCAGTAATTTGTAGGTTTGGTTGCTTTACAGAATATCCTATTTCTCAAAGACTTTGTTCATTTTTTAAATTCTTTTTTCTTTATTCTTGTCTGACTAGATTAGTTCAAAAGATTGGTATTTATACCAGTGAAATTCTTTTCTCTACTTGGTCTAGTGGTAAAGCTTTCAATCATACTTTGAATTTCTTTAAGTGAGCTTTTAAATTCAGAATATCTGCTTGATTTCTTTAAGATTTTTTATCTCTTCTTTTATTTTCTGCATTGCTTTAGAAGTTTCTTTATGTTGATTTTCAACTTTGTCTTAGATTTCATTGTGCTTTCTTGCAATCCATGTTTTGAATTTGTTATATGTAATTTCTGAGATTTCATTTTGGTTAGGGACCATTGCTGAAGATCTTTTGGAGGTGTCACAGCATTCGGATTTTTCACGGTACCAGAGTCCTTGTGCTAGTTCTTTCTCATCTGCTGATGCTAGCTAGCACTTCTAATTTATGTAAATATTTTCATGTGGATAAGATTTTTTTCTTTATTTTCCTATAATTTTATTGATTTGTTATTTTTCTTTTCCTTCCCCCTTCCTCCCTAGAAGGTGTGACTGTAGAAAATGTTGGGTAGGGTCTTTTGCCTTTATAGCCCTATGCCCCATGCACTTCTATTGGCAGGTTTTATTTTGGGCTGGTCAGTTTGACCTATAGGCCAGTAGATGGTGCTTATGAGTAAAAGCCAGCAGTGGCCAATGCAAATAGTCATATATTTGATACTTGTTTACAGACAGAAGCTCTGAATTGCCTCAGGCAATGGGCTGATCTGTGGGGTGCTCAGTGGTTTGAGCTCCCTGTTCAGTCCTTGGGGACATACCAAGATGGGCAAAGCCAGACTGGGCAGCCCACCTAACTGATCCTCCAGTGGCAGGCACAAGCACCAGCACCAAGGGAGAAAGGCTCCCAGAGGGGTGCCTAGGCCTGGAGCTGGGAAACCTCCCTGGCCCCAAGTTCTCTGCATGGAAGTGTTGGGGGCAGCCTAAACTCCTAATCCAGGAGAGTGGGTGCTCCAGACGCCTGAATATCTGCCTGGACCTAGAGCACAGAGGGCCCTGCTTTACCACAATCTGCACTGGAAGAATGGGGCAGCTCAGGCTGCTGATCCAGGCAACTGGAGTCTTGAATGTTTGAATATCTGTAGGAGCATGGAGCAGAAATTGCCCTGCTGCAGCACAGTCTCAGGGAGCAGGCTGGCGCACCCATGAATGACACGTACAGACAGGTTCCAGGTCTCCACGCCAGGTGGCCCTGGCTGCAAGTCTTATCACCCAGAAGAAACAGCAGCTGCAGTAGTTCTCCTACTGCTGTCATAGGGGAGAACACAGTTCCAGCACCTACCTGTGGGGCACTTTCCACACTTGCCATTAGATTCTGGCTGTAGAGACCCCTACTCTACTCCAGGGTAAGTGCTCCAGTCTCTGGCCCAAGACTAAAATGCCTGCACAGCCATACTGCCAAGTCATCAGAGAATGGCTGACCTTGTATGCGCCTGGGTTAAAAATGGCATCCTGCTTTCAGTACTGGGTTTGGGAAAATCTCTGCAGCTTTTCCCAGTGTCTTTCCCTCTCAGTGTCACCAAACCTCTTCTCAAGTTAGCTTCAGGGCTTGGGAGAAACACGGTGCTCTCCTTTGGCCTGCGTTGCATGGATCCCCATTAGAAAACTAAGTCACAGAGAGCAACTCTGTGCCCCTCTCACAAACTGGGGCTTCCCTCACTTTTCAGATGGACTCTATAACAAGGGTTGTTTGCCCACTTTCTCCTGCTTAGGATCTGTGGTGTCTTTTGCTATTCCAGTGAATTCCCATTTTCATTCTTGAATTAAAGCTAGTAATTTCAACCTTTATGCATTATTTTGCTATTTCCAAGTGGATGAGGCATGCCAAAGCCTCTAATATACCATCTTGAAAAATAAAATAGAATTTTTTTAAAAATCCTAAAATTCATGTGGAACTATGAAATACCCTGAATAGCCAAAGCAATCTTAAGGAAAAAAGAACAAAGCTGGATGTATCACACCACTTGATTTCAAAATGTACTACAAATATCCAGTAATCAAAATAGAAAAAAAAAAAAAAAGATGCATAGATCAGTGGAACAGAATAGAGAGCCCATAAATTAACCCACACACACACTTCCTGTTAACTGATCTTTGACAAAGGTGCCAAGAACACACAATGGAGAAAGGATAGTTTCTTAAATAAATGGTTTGGGGAAAACTAGATATTCACATGCAGAAGAATGAAACTGGACCCTCGTCTCACCCCGTATACAAAAATCCTCTCGGTCTTCAAAATCAGATCCCCATTCCCTTCTGGGTTTCTGGTTGTGTTTGCATTTTCAGCTTAACTGCTGCACTAAGAGCAGCCCATTAGCTCATCTACTGACTGTCCCATAACAGGAGCAATGTGCTTTTTTATGTCAAACTAGATGGTGAGGCTGAAAAGGAACCAAGAGAGTGGAAAAAAAATACTGGAAAAAATGCCGGTGGTGTCAGACCTAAAGCCTAGAGAACAGGGATGGGGCAGCTTGAGTGAGAGGAGTGAGAGGGTGCACCCAGAGAATCCCAAACACTCTGTTGGGTCTACCTTGACCCCTGATCTGCAACCCTCACTGGAGACATCACTCCATAACTTTTCTCCTCAAGCCCAAAGTTTGACCTGAGCCTCTCTACTTCCAACATGCCATCACCAATCTTACATGCTGAAATTGACTCTCACCATCCTTTATTTGAGAAACACAAGCTGAATATCTGCTAAGGCCAGTAAGTGGCTTGCTCAGCTTGGGTTTCAGCAGTGAATAAGGGGCACATTTACTTTCTTCAGGGATCTTACAACCTAGCAGAGAAGATAGACACTACACAAATACGGTATTTATATCTGTGATGATTGAGCCCAAAGGCTAAATGTAGGCATTATAGTGTGGGTGAGAGAACTGTCTTTGTCTTGGAGTTCAAACCTAGCTTCAGAAGTGAATAATTACTTTTCCACGTACAGTCATTGTCCAGAAATAAGTACAGAGTCTGTATTTAATCCCAATGATGTACAACTTTACATTGCTGTAAGACTTCATTTTGAGTATAACACATGTCCCCCTGTCTGTGTGACTCAAAGCATTTCAGAACTTGTCAGCAGGAGGGTCCCCGTTTCCTCATGAATTGAAAACTGACTTGTAGCTGGCTGTTTCCTAGCCCCACCACTGAGTCCCTGTCTGAGTTTCTGTCTCCATATCCTGATTTGGAGACATTCTTTTTCTTCTTGGGATGGAACTCTTTATTCTCACACATCTCTTATGAAATCTCCAACCATTTGTTCTTCTCAGAATACTGTCCACAGCCCAGTTACTTCTCTCAGAGCATGGAGCAGTTCCAAATGTTCTGCACTATGAGAACTTCTTAGTATCCCTGACATCCTGAGGACCTGGGATAATGAAGAAGAAATTTACCTGACTGGCTCAAAATGAGGAAGTTATGACCTAATAACAAGCATGTTAACTCTGGACCAGGGGGTGCTTTATCTGAGGTCTAGTTCCAGGGTGAGTCTTCTGAGAAGGCGTATTAGTAATAAATGAGTGGACAACCAACCAACCAAGGATCAACCCTTCTCCTTTGCAATATATGACTGATGCTAGAAAAGCAGCTGAGTCATTCTTGGGGAAGATGAGATGAACAAGCCAAAAAAGGCAACTTGGGAAGTTGTCCAAGTCGTCGTGGAGTTTATGTCATTTAATTTTCTTACTATTGGGTTCCAGAAACACAAAATTGGATTAACAAATATCCTCTGTTCATATTATATGCTCACAATTCATCCATGCTTGGCCTTCTTAATTAATGTACCTACCTGCTTGTTTATTATTTAAATAACAAACACACAAAAATTCACCATCCAAGGGAAAATGATAACTTTGATAGAAAGTTATATGCACCTGTGTAATTCAGCCTTCACCCATGTCCCTGCCTGTCCCACCTAATATAACCATGATTCTAAATCTTGTATTCATCATTCTTTGCTTCCCTTTTTTTATATTTCATTATTTTTATTTCTAAAAATTGTTATTTTGTTTTTTCTAAGTTTCATTTCTTGAGATATTGAGTACCATAAAATCATCCATTTAATTATCCAATTCTATGAGCTTTGACTAACATAGTCAGGTAGACCCCACTACAACTAAGATATACAACAGTTCTATCACCCCAAAATATTCCCTCATGTGCTTATTAAATCTACCCCTCCCTCATACCAATCCTTGGCAACCACTGACCTCTTTTCAGTTCTTATAATTTTGCCTTTTCCAGAATGCCCTATAATTAAAATCATATAATATGTAGTATAAAGTCTGACTTATTTTGCATTTGAAATTCATCCCTGGGCCGGGCGCGGTGGCTCAAGCCTGTAATCCCAGCACTTTGGGAGGCCGAGACGGGCGGATCACAAGGTCAGGAGATCGAGACCATCCTGGCTAACACGGTGAAACCACGTCTCTACTAAAAATACCAAAAAACTAGCCGGGCGAGGTGGCGGGCGCCTGTAGTCCCAGCTACTCGGGAGGCTGAGGCAGGAGAATGGCGTAAACCCGGGAAGGCGGAGCTTGCAGTGAGCTGAGATCCGGCCAGTGCACTCCAGCCTGGGCGACAGAGCGAGACTCCGCCTCAAAAAAAAAAATAAAAAATTAAAAAATTAAAAAATTAAAAAATTAAAAAAAAAAAAGAAATTCATCCCTGTTGTTTTACGTATCAGTAGTTGATTCCTTTTTCTTATTGCTAAGTATCCTTCCATTACACAGATATACCATTTTTAAAACTCTATTCATCAATTGAAGAGCATGTGGGGTCCTTCAAGTTCAGGGCAGTTATGAATAAAGCCACTATAAATATTGGCCTACAGGTTTTTCTGTGAACATGCAAGTTTATTTCTCTTGGCTAAATATCTAAGAATAGGATTTCTGGGGCAAATTGTAAGTTGTATGTTTAATTGTTTTGATAGGCTGCCAACTAATGTAATTTTGCATTTCTACCAGCAATGACTTGGGCTTCTTGTTATTCTACATCCCTCATATTACTTGATATTGTCACATTTCATTTTAGCCATTCCGATGTGTATAGAGTGGTATCTCACTTTGCTTTTAAATTGCGTTTCTCTAATGACTGATTAGGTTGAGTATCTTTTCATGTGCTTACCTGCCACCCATGTATCTTCTTTGTTAAAATGTCTCTTCAAATATTTTGCCCATATTTTCTGTTTTATTACCTATTTTTGAGAATTTAAAAAATATTGGCCTGGTGCAGTGGCTCACGCCTGTAATCCCAGCACTTTGGGAGGCCAAGGGGGTAGATCACAGGTCAGGAGATCGAGACCATCCTGGCTAACACAGTGAAATCTATCTCTACTAAAAATACAAAAAAATTAGCCAGGCGTGGTGGCGGGCACCTGTAGACCCAGCTACTTGGGAGGTTGAGGCAGGAGAATGGCGTGAACCCGGGAGGCGGAGCTTGCAGTGAGCCGAGATCATGCCACTGCACTCCAACCTGGGCAACAGAGCAAGGCTCCATCTAAAAAAAAAAAAAAAAAAAAAAAAAAAAAAAAAAAAAATTATTGACCCAAGTCCTTAGTAAGATATGTGTTTTACAATATTGTCTCCAAGTCTGTGAATTTGTGAATTTTCTTTGCATTTGCCTAGCAATGCCTTTTGAAAAGCAGAAGTTTTTTATTTTGATGAAGTCCTATATTTATTTTTGAATTGTACCTTTTTGGCATATCTAAAATATTTTGCATAACCCAAAGTCACAAAGATTTTTTTGTTTTATTGTAGAAGTTTCATAGTTTAATTTTTAATTTTTTAAATTACAATCTAATAATTTTTATATCTAGCATTAGGTATGATTTCTTTTACATATGGATGCCCAAATGTTTCAGCTCCATTTGTTGAAATGACTATTATTTCTCCAGTCATGACTCAAGAAAGAATTATGTCATACTAATTCCCAGGAAATTGTAAGGGACAGACTCTGCTCCACAGCACGTGAGTTGAAAGAAGGAAGAAGGGAGGAAGAAAGGAAGCAGTGGTAGGCTCCCAGGTGAGAGGTATGTGGACAGCGATCCTGCTTCCAGATTCAGTGTCATTGGTTGGATATTATGGAAGTACCCAAGCTACAAATCTAGTCTTGGGCGTGTTCCTGGCTGTCACCTCCCCTGGTTGTGAAAGCAGCAGCATGCCCAGGCTGTGCATCACACACCGTGCACAAGATAAAAGCACTCCTGCCCTGGGCTCCTCATCCGCAGTCTCCTCAGGAACAGCCTTCGCCTGCCTCCTCTGCACCTGGTGAGTGTCCAGCAGGGGATGGGACTCAACTTGGGATGCTGGAACGGAAAACTAAGATCATAGCAGAAGAGAGGGAGATGGAGAGGTCTGAAACAAAAGCCCAGAGAGGGGATGGCAGAGAGGGTACCAATGCGGGAAGTGGGGCCAGGAGGGAGCCCCTGCAGGAGCTGACAGCAATTCCATGACCTGCAAAGGCCACAGAAGCTTATGATTCCTTCCCATCCTGTTTCTACTCAGGCTGGCACATGTTTCCTATGATATCCATTCTCCAGAATGCCTTTTTTCAAAAGGGTGCATTCCTAGAGGCTCTTTGGAGAAACAGAAACATGGATGCCCACTTAGACTCACAGCAATCTGTCCCAGGTGGAGAACAAAGTGAGAGGCATCTGACATGTCCCACCAGCTCCACATCAGCTTCCCTCACCCTCCTGCAGCTCGTGCCTCAGGAGGCAGCTGGTCTTAGAGACATTGGACTGTAGATTTTGAACTTACAAATTGTTTTTGTCCAGGACAACTCAACTCCTGACAAGATGTCCTGCCAGCAGAACCAGCAGCAGTGCACACCTCCACCCAAGTGCCCCTCACCCAAGTGTCCCCCAAAGAGCCCAGCACAGTGTCTGCCTCCAGCTTCCTCTGGCTGTGCCCCAAGCTCCGGGGGCTGCGGTCCCAGCTCCGAGGGCGGCTGCTGCCTGAGCCACCACAGGCGCCGCCACCGATGCCGGCGCCGGAGGTCCAACTCCTGTGACAGGGGCAGTGGTCAGCAAGGCGGGGGCTCCGGCTGCAGCCATGGTTCTGGAGGCTGCTGCTGACCTGGATCCTGATGCTGAGACAAGCGATTTTAGAGGAAACAAGAATCCCAAGGGCCCAGGAAAACCCCATCTTGATGCACGAGTTCCCAGATACCCTCTTCTGGCTTTCACAGGCTGAGCTGGGGGTTTTCCTGTGGAAGGTCTGGGCTCTCCCCAGAAGGCACTTCCTATCTGATGTCCAGGATGTCACATGTTCCCTTACCCCTGTACCTGTGAAGGACTGGCAGTGTTTGTGCCTGACCTCGTCAAAAAATAAAGCTTCTTGTCCTCATTACCACTGGTGTCTCCCTTGGCATTTCATTCTGTCTCTCCCTATGTGGGGCTGGAAGTGTGCCCTCCTGTCTGCCCCTGACATCCAGCACCACCACAGGGAAGATGCAGAATTCTAGCTCTAGGCTGCAAAATTCTGGAGTCTGTCGAGTCTTTTTGTCCTGGGATTGTGAGGTAGTGGGGGACAGGATGTGATGAGAGGGATTGTAGTGAGGCCTCTGTCAGAAAAGAATGACTGAAATGTGACTGTTCCTTTCATAATGGACTCCCCAGTCCTAGAAGGAGCTACTAGATGTTTCTGACATCCCAATTACAAAATAGTGAAGATGTAGCAGGCAATTATCAAAAAAAAAAAAAAAAAAGGCAGAATTAGCATTTCTTCTAAAGGGGTAAATTTGACTCTCCAAGGGACATTTTTTGTTGTCAAAACTTAGAGAATTTCTGGCATCTAGCGGGTAGAGGCCAGGGATGCAGCTAAGCCTCCTACCAAGCATAGGACAGCCCCACAGTGCAGAATTATCTGACCCAGAAAGCCAATAATTGCAAGGCTGAAAACCTTTAGACTAAAATTAAAAGATGGGTAAAGAAAAAAGTGGCCTCAGCTATCTGTAATCCCAGCATTTTGGGAGGCTGAGGCAGGTGGATTACCTGAGGTCAGGAGTTTGAGACTGCTTGACCAACATGGTGAAACCACATGTTATATGATTAGTCTCTACTAAAAATACAAAAAAAAAAAAAAAATAGCTCGGCGTAGTTGCAGATACCTGTAATCCCAGTTACTCAGGAGGCTGAGGCAGGAGAATTGCTTGAACCTGGGAGGCAGAGGTCACAGTGAGCCTGTTGTGCCACTGCACTCCAGCCTGGGCCGCAAGAGTGAAACTCCATCTCAAAAAAAAAAAAAAGAAAGAAAGAAAGAAAGAAAGTAAAAGCTGGTCTCAGGAAAAACAGATAACTCCATATACACAATTAAATTCCCAGAGAGAGAAGGTGGAGGGAGTAGAATTAATTAAAGCTTAAGAAGTCCTGGGTTAGGGGAGAAATGGAGCTGAGAGCTTAGGGAATGTAGTAATGTGGAGGCTGTAGACTGAGACCATTAAGAAAAAGGAAGAGAGAAAATGAGAAGTATTGCTAGGCTTATAAATTAGTATAATTGTAAGATCAAAAATTTATTTGCTTATTAGGTGCTAGAAAACCCGAAGTGACTACTATGAACTCATTTAATTTTCTAACTTGATAAGCCATGTGCTCTTAATAACCATATTTTACAAACAGGGAAATTGTGGGTCCAACAGTTCTGCACAGGACCCAGGCCACACAGCCAGTAAGTCCATGATCCTGGCTGATGCCATTTGTACCTTCCTGGAGACTTTTCAAGAGATTTTTAGAAACAATTAGTATTTTATACTTTACATTTATTTTGTCCTACTTAACTTCGTGTTTTGTTCTTATTTTTGTTTGATTTTTTAAAATTTGCAGAGCTAAGAGCCCAACTATGTGAATCATAACTTCAATAAAACTTTTAAAAAATCTGTCTCTGTCATGTTTTGGATGTGTGATACTTAACTGCCCTCTAGGTTTAATTACCTCCTTAGAGAGAGAGATGAGTCTCATTCTGTCTGCCAAATTGTTGAAATACCATCATAGAGAAAACAGTTCATCAAATCCATAAGAATAAGCCAAAGCAACATCATAGGACATGAATTAAATTACAAATTGAAAATGTGGATGTGAAAATTACAAATGGAAAATGTGAACTCTGTGTAGAGCTGCGTACAACAAGCAAAAATAAACAAATATAGATAGCACATTAGGAGTTTATTGAATCAAAAATATTCTTTTGAAAATATCAAACTGGCTATTTTTACTGCAAAGTCTAAGAACTCAGGATTTCTAAAATCTCTGGAATTTAGTAGAGAAAAGGGCTCTCAAGGAGTTTGATGTGAGAAATACTCTAACCAGTTCTGATCACTCTCCAGCTCAGCACAGTTGCTGAAGATAGGAACCACAGCTGTCCTGTTTGATTCATCACCACAAGCTGCTTGTTACTCAAAACCGGAGACATTCTTGGGTAGCGCTCCACCATGGGACAGAAACAGTGTCAAGTCATGATTCAAATTTGTCTCAAAAATATTGAGAATGCATAAGGTTGGCTGGGAGGTTGGAGTTGCTACCCTGTGTGTGAGGCCTTGCCACATGGACCCCACACCAGGGAACCCACAGATCTAGCCAGAACCACTCCACTAGTCCAGAAACTGAAGACCACTGTTTGGAGCAGGACTAGAATTGATGAGACAAATTCCTAACTGCGTATCACCTGCAAGAGAAAAGATCCAGCCTTTGAAGAAATAAAGCCTGCCATCTGTCAAAGTCTATGGAAAGAGGATTGGAGACTCAAAGCACCTATCAAGGTCAAGCTCTTGATGTCAAATTGTCCGCCAATTCCTACACACACTGTGAGTTCACTCAGGAGGAAGAAGAAATAGGAGTTGGACCAATTTATGAAGTTGGAACCTGCAATACCAAGACAGTCAAAGACAGATGTTAAGCAGTTCCTGATGCTGCCCCTAAAAGTGGACCCCAATAGGTCAACTAATAAAGACCACCTCGACCCAGCCGAGGATTCAATAGTTAATAATTAATAATTCATTTAAAAACTATTTATTAAACATTTACTACAGACACCACTACAGGTACTGGAGATACATTAGAGAAAATGAACAAATAAGATGTTCTCAGGAAACTTCCCAATCCAGTGGGTCCATTCAAGACAGTCCTCTGATTTGCTTGTAAAACAGCAAAGTAAGGTATCAACACCCCTCTATCCAGTTGGTTTCCCACATCTTTGGATTGAGGAGGCAGCAGTGTAGCTTTGATAAACACAATGAAAGACACTAGCCTGAGAACAACATTGATGATTAAATATACTGGCTTTGCCATTGCAAAAAGCTCATGTAGTAACATCTTACTTTTACACCACAGGCAGCAATCAAGTAAGAATAAGGGATGAGTTGCTAGTGATGATGGGAAGAATATTAGTGCACTATAAGGCCTATGTTCTCAGACCCTTTCCAGTGAAAAAAGTAATGTTTGCACCAGTAGTATGAAGGTACTCTCATTTTCCTCCTGTTAGACCTTATCTCAAAATGGGTAGCCACAACTATAGGCTTTCCTGTAGTAGGATAAACAGACACATTTACTGTACTAATAATGTTTTCTCAAAAGCCATGTGTTTTTATTTAACTTTTATTTGAAGTTCAGGGGTACATGTGCAGGTTTGTTACACAGGTAAACTTGTGTCATGGGCATTTGTTGTACAAATTAATTTGTCACCCAGATATTAAGTCTAGTACCCATTAGTCATTTTCCCTGGTCCTCTCACTCCTTCTATTCCCCACCCTCTGGTAGGTACCTGTGTCTGTTGTCCTCTCTATGTGTCCATGTGTTCTTATTACTTACATCCCACTTACAAATGACAATGTGCAGTATTTGGTTTTCTTTTCTTGTCTTACTTTGCTAAGGATAATGGCCTCCAGCTCCATCTATGTTCCTGCAAAGGACATGATCTCACTCTTTTTTATGGCTGCATAGTATTCTATGGTGTATACGTACCACATTTTCTTTAGCCAGTCTATCTTTGATGAGCATTTAGGTTGATTCCATGTTTTTGCTATTGTGAATAGTGCTGCAATAAACATATGTGTACATGTGTCTTTATGATAGAATGATTTATATTATTTTGGGTATATACCCAGTAATGGAATTGCTGTGTTGAATGGCATTTCTGTCCTTAGGTCTTTTAGGAATAGCCACACTGTCTTCCACAGCGGTTAAACTAATTTACACTCACATCAACAATGTATAAGCATTCCTTTTCCTCTGAAACCTCGCCAACACCTGCTATTTTTTGACTTTTTAAGAACAGCCATTCTGACTGGTTTGAGATGAGACCTCACTGCAGCTTTGATGTGAATTTCTCTAATGATCAGTGGGATGTTGGGCTTTTTAAAAAATATGCTTGTTGACTGCATGCACCTCTTCTTTTGAAAAGTGTCTGATCACGTCCTTTGCTTGCTTTTTAATTGTGTTTTTTTTTTCTTGTAGATTTGCTTAAGTTCCCTATAGATGCTAGATATTAGGCTTTTGTCAGGTGCATAGTTTGCAAATATTTTCTCCCATCCTGTAGGTTGTCTGCTTACTGTGTTGATAGTTTATTTTGCTGTGCAGAAGCTCTTCAATTTAATTAGACCCCATTTGTCCATTTTTGCAGTTGATTTTGGTGTCTTTGTCATAAAATCTTTGTCCATTCCTAAGTCCGGAGTGGTATTGCCTAGGTTGTCTACCAAGGATTTTATATTTTTTAAGTTTCACATTTAAGTCTTTGATCCATGTTAAGTTGATTTTTGTATATGGTGTAAGGAAGGAGTCTAGTTTCAATCTTCTGCATATGGCTAGCCAGTTATCCCAGCACCAATTTTGACTAGGAATCTTTTCTCCATTGCTTGTTTTTGTCAGATTTTTGATACCAGATGGTTGTAGGTGTGTGGTCTTATTTTTTTGGCTTTCTATTCTGAACCACTGGTGTATTTGTCTGAAAAAATATATACATTTTTAATTACACGTGTGATATAAAAGATTTGTCTTATTCTTGAGTATGCTTATATTTCAGAAGAAAATGCATCTTTATTGTTATAATAAAATACAATAGGAAAATTCTACAGAGCTGATTCAAATGCAGTTTTTACAGGCATTAGTCACACATCAATTGCATTACGTCAGGTATACATAATAACACTACCAAATGCATCTATAATTATTCACCTTCAATTAATTATAATTTACCTTTCAGATAAATCCTCCCTGGCTATCCCAGCCTGGGTGAATCATCTTCTTCTCTGACCCATGTCTGCAACTCAGAAACTTACAAAGTGAGTGGCTTACTGACACATCAGTCATCAGATGTAGGTTAGTTCCTTATCTCCATCTCTGGTTGCAGCTCTAATATCCGTGGTCCACTGCGCTTTCATTCCTTTGTAGTTTTTTCTGTCCTCAAACACCTTTACCTTATGACAACTATCACCTGAAGAAATAAGAAAACAAAGCCAGAAATATCTGACTCCTCAACCTATGTTCTTAATGAACCTATTATTCTGGCCGTTTCTATCCACCACATTCTGCCCTCAGACAGAAATTTTGTCCATTCCCCTTCTCTCTTCAGGAACACCTTTACCTCCTAGGTTTCATGAGTTTCTCTGTGTCTCCCTGACCAGAAGCTCCAAGGAGAGGTCAGACTCCTTATCCCTTTGTTCCTGGTCTATGTCCATCTTCAGCTCCTATAGGTTGCCGACCTCACCTCGACCACTCTCGAATGATACCAAATGACAACCTCTGGGCACACTGAGGAGACAGGAGACTGATACCCAAAAGCTCTTGCCTAAACCTCAGGACTCAACACACATTTTATGTAGCTTTCATCATCTTGGGTCATAGTCATTTGATCACCTGTCCGTCTGCCCTGCTACACAGTGAGCTACTCAACGAGAACCACATCTCATTTATTTATGAGGTGTGTCCACCATCCAACCATGCCCACTGTGTAATATCACCATGCCCACTGTGTAATATCTGGGGTTTTTTTTTTAGAGAATAGAAGAAAGTAAAGAAGGAATGTATAAAGAAAGAGAAGGGGAGAGCAAAAGAGGATGGGAGAAAGAGAAGAAAACACATCAACAACAAGCTTAAGAAATAGGTACCTGGACAGTTTTGAGGCATCCCAGATCCTTCTCTTAGAAAAACTTAGTCTTTCCTCGCCGCCACCCCCCCGCCCCCCCACCGCCGACCTACTACCAGGACCCTGCAGCCTATAAGCAAGCAACATAGAACCTGGTAACAAGATCCTGTCCAGACAGTCTATGAACTAGAACTTACTGAGACATCTGCCTCTTTCCTCAAGGTGTTCAGACAGATAGTCTCTGAGCACCAAGCATCAGTCACTAAGGTGCCCCCAGCTCAGGCCCAGGCAAAAGCCGCGGACCCCTTGGTGTGACAAAGACAGGTAAAGAAGTAGAAGAGGATAGCAGAAGTTGAGACTAGAGAAATCAGCCAGTTCCTGACCAGCCAGAGACTAGTACTGTAGCCAAAGAATTTTTTGTTTGTTCTGTGGACAACAGGTACTTATGTATGTAAGCCCACAGGTGATCTCATTCTCCAACTTCCAATTTTTTCTCTTCCATCTCATGTGATCTGATCCTCTCAAACCTGACTGTGCATCAGAATCACCTGGGAGATACTAAAACCCTGATGCCTAGTCCAAGCCAACCAGCATCTTGAGGGATGAAACTCAGAGTTTTGTATTTTTTAAAAACCCTCCAAGATGATGCCAATGTGCAGCCAAAGCTGAGAACTTCTGAGGTAGAGAGATCTCTTTTCTCTCCAGAAATTTCACCCTCTCTGATCGCCTGGCATCCATCTTCTCCCTACCTCCCCCACCCCCATCTCCTACTTTCTATATGTGACTTTGTGAAATAACAAAACTTTCTTCATCTTTATCTGCTTTCCCTACACCACTCGTAGCAACTCAAAGTCCCCTGGACGATTGGAGGTCTGACCCACTCCTCAGCACTTCAGGCCCACCACGACCTGTACTGAAAATTGGAGCCCAGCTCAAAAGTAAAGAAAGATCATGTTACAGACCACCCAAGATGGCTTACAGAAACTGAAGGGTTTGAGGGTGACATAGGGTTTGGAGACAAAACTTTTCTTTCTTTTTTTCTTTTTTTTTTTTACCACAGCACTGAGTTTTATTAGGGATTTCATTAAGATTAAATTTCTAGGAATGAGGGAGTCCTAGTTAAGAGGACACAAAAGCCCACGAAGCCTCCTCAGATCTCACAGTGAACCACCGGCTCAGGTTCCTTGGAGGGATCGCCGCCTCGTTCCAAGTACAGATTATTGTAAGGATACTGCTTTGGTCCCACAGGCTGGTAGGAAGGGTACACGTCCCCCACCCAGAACATGAATGTCATGAAAGCCAGGAAACCGAAGAGGTGCATACACATGACATTCCAAGAAACAGGTGTGGGGGATGTATCCACACGGTTCCTGATGTACATGTCTACGTGCCAGTGCATCGGTTCACCCCAGTTCAACCTCAGGTCCGGTTGGTCCCAGCTATACCATGGATCCCTCTCATGCTGTGAACGGTCAGGGAGCTTCAGGTAGTCGCCATACCCCATGCCCTCATCCGGGTAAGGCTCGTAGTCTTCCACACGCATATTATACTTCTTGGCGGCGGCGGCCCGTTCTTCTGGGGTCCTCGGATAGGGCCCTGGGAACATGTCCTTGGTCATGCGGGAGGCTGTCCGTGCGCCCGGCGGCACCACGTTCCGGGATGCCCTTTGCAGTCACTGAACTCCCAGGACCCCGGCCCTGGCCACCGCCATCTTCACCTTCTTCACGTTCGAGACAAAACTTTTCATTGTTGACCTCTGAAGTCTTTCACATTTTTTGCCACAAAGCCCTGATTTTACAGTGATGATTAGCTCCAAGAAGGAATGTTTTCCTACATGCAGTTTAAAAAATATTATGCAATTCATGAAATTGAGTATTCATTTATTTGTTGACTGATATTGGAAAGAGAGGAAGAACCAAGAGAGATCCTTGGCAGGAAAATCTTCCAAAGGCCTCTGAACAAGTTTATTAAGTAGTCTGAACTCAGTGTCAGATACAATTAGGGATTTATTTTTCCTCCAGTCTCTGTCTTCTACTATGTTATACTGACTCTACTTTGATGATATCTCAAGTGTGTTTCAGGGCTTTCCAATCATTTTTCAGGTACTCAGGGAGCACCCCATCCTGTCCAGTTGTATATAACTCAGAATAAGAATATTAACTCTTCCCTCTCCAACCCAGCACAGCCCACCTGTCTCTTAAAGGACTGTGTGGAAAACAGGCATCTAGTGTGTAGAAAAGAGACATGGTCAGCTCCATCACGTATTGTCCACCTCCTCCTGTCCCCTGTGGGTTCCCTTTATTCTGCACTGTTTTGAGGCTGGAATGAGAAAAGCGGGGATGAAGCAAATATCTCATATTTGGCTGGTACTGCTAGTGTTTCTCAGTGGCTGCATCCTCTCTATGCTGACCCATGATGGCTCTCTTACTAGATAAATGACTGATTTCTTTAAGGAATCTTTAGCACAGTGACCTGATGTGATAAACTTGGCCTCTTTTGACACTCTCCTACACTCTTAGCCCCACTGGTACAGGTCTCTTGCCTTGCTAGTCACATTCCTAACAGGACTGTGGCAGTACAGCTATGCCTAGTTGCCCTCCAAACTGTCCACTGGCTCAGGGAAACTCATCAACTCTGGCCATGTCAATCAGTAAGGGACTGGCTGCTTCTCTTTTCCCCATTCTCCTTTCCATTTTTCTCTTTCCAAATATTTTTCACTCTCCAGAATAGCCAGAGAACTGTTCAGCAAGTCCACTGATAATGCTGAGGCCTGAAATTTCAGTCTTCCTGGGCTGTGTGTGTGTTTGTGTGTTTGTGTGTGTTTTATCATTTTGTTTTGTTTTGTTTTGAGATGGAATCTCGTTCTGCCACCCAGGCTGGAGTGCAGTGGTGAAATCTCAGCTCACTGCAACCTCCGTCTCCCCGGTTCAAGTGATTCTCCTGCCTCAGCCTCCTGCGTAGCTGGGATTACAGGCACCAGCCAACACAGCCAGCTGATTTTTGTATTTTTAGTAGAGATGGGGTTTCACCACATTGGCAAGGCTGGTCTTGAACTCCTGACCTCAAGTGATCCACCCACCTTTGCCTTCCAAAGTGCGGAGATTACAGGCATGAGCCACCGCTCCCAGCTAAGTCTTTCTGTTTTTTAGGCTTGATAAGTTCTACAATTTGTCCCCTTGAAATTCCTATGACTTTTCCTCTAGTGGAGGGTGAGAATAATAACCTGTTGCTTCCCCATGTGAAATGTAAGGGGGAAATCCACAGCATTCTATCCAGTTTTGGAAACTTCTCATCATTATAACAAGGGAAGAGTGATAGCATCAGGGCTCCTTCCAACCTCTTTATAAGGTGGAGAGTTATTTGTGCCTATTGTATACAACTTGGTAGTTATTTTTGTCAAATCTCAATGAAACAGGAAAAGCTTAACCTTACTTTCTCATATATGACCTGGATATTATATGGAAGTATCTCTGTGGTGATGAGAAGAGCTGTATATCTCAAAATAATAATGCTTATTGGATGTGAAGTTTGTGACCCAGTTGACAAACTAGGGACGCATGTTTTCACTTAAGAAGAGAAGGTTGGGAATGGTTGAGCAAGGATCTCCAAAAATCTGCTCTTCCATTAAAAACACCTTGAAAATGAAAAATTGTGAAAATCAACGTTTGCAAAACTCTGGAGATTTACCAAAGGCTTGCAAAAATATTAGAGTGTTCACTTAAGAAAAGCAGTTGAATATGGGCAAGAGCAGTGAGCTTTGTGACATTTTTACTTGCCCTATTGTCATCTCCCTGTTCCCAGTGCCATCTTAGTCTTGAAATCTAAAATCCTAGTAGCACATGGAGGTAACAGAACATATCTGACACTATCCGAAAACCCCATCCCTAGAGAAACGTCATTATCTGACTATAAAGCACATAATGAAGATCCCATTCCCATTTCCCCTAGAAATCCCAACTGGCAGAGTTTGTTTTCATTCCGGTTGACTCAGAGCTCTCTCACTGCAAACAGCTTTTACCCCAGGGTGTTTGCCAAAAACAATCAGTAAAAAATGTTTAGCATCACAGGTACCTGTGATGGTGATAACAGTTGGGCAAACCAGAAGTTGACCAAAAACTTAGATGGAAAATCTGAGGAATGAGATTCTCATAGAGAGTTTAAAAAATCTATGACATATTTCTGGAAATCTAGGAGACTATGTGGACTTACAGGGCTGTGTGCATGTGCAGAAAAGACCTGGTAAGACCCAAATATCTCAAACTTTGACTGATCTCGAAGTTCCACACAAGCAGGAAATGAAACCTAAGACAGATTTGTAAACTGTCTTCTTAAGTCTTAAAAATATGCCCCAACATACACAGAGAGGATCTCCGCAAAGGTTGAAAGACATTAACTCAAGGCATTTAAGGAAATCTCTACTAAGCTAACTGAGTAGAGAGTTCAATGACCACACACAATAAAGAATACAGATTTTACAAAATTGGTTCAGGAAAGTCACAAAGCAAATGAACAGTGAAAACAAATAGCAACAAACCCCAGAGAGGGGTGGGAAATTTGATTTCCAGGATTTTATATTATTTTAAATGTCCAATTATCAACCAAAAAAACAAAAAGAGAGGGAGCTACAAATGAACAAGAAAATGTGGCCTACACAAGGGGCAAGGTCCAGGGAGGTAGTCAAGAGAGACAGTCCCTAATGAAGTTAAAACATTGGGCTTACTAGACAAAGATAAAAAATCAACTATTTTAAATGTGCTTAAAGTACTAAAATAAACTAAGTCTTAAGAATTAAAAGAAAATATAAGAATATTGTCTTGCCAAATAGATAATAACAATAAAGAATTAAAAAGAATTTCTTAAAACAACCAAATAGAAATTTGAGGCTTGAAAAATACAATAACTGAAATTTAAAATTGACTAGAAGGACTAAACAGCAGGTTTGAACTAGAAGAACAAATCATTGATCTAGAAGATAGGTCAATTGTGATTATCCAACCTAAGGAACAGAAAGAAATAAGATTGAATAAAAATTAACAGAGCCTCAGAGGCCTGTGGATAACCATCAAGCACACTAACATATTTATAATAAGAATCCCAGAAGGAGATGAGAGAAATAAAAAGACAGAAAGAATATTCAAAGGAATAACAGTTAATTACTTATCAAATTTAATGAAAAATATTAATCTACACATCTAAGAAGATCAACAAACTCCTAGCAGAGTATAGTCAAAGAGCTCCATACCTAAACACATCGTAGTACAAATGTCAAAAGACAAAGAGAGAATTTTTAAAACAGCAAAAAAGACCCATCAAATACAAAAAAAAAAGTTAATAACATTAACAGCTGGTTTCTCATCAGAAACCATGGAGGACAGAAGCCAGTCAGATAACATATTCAAAGTACTAAAGAAAAAAAAAGTAAACCAAGAGTTCTATATCCAGCAACACTATTCTCTAAAAATTAAGACATTCCCAGATAAACAAAAATTGAGAAAATTTTTTTTCCAGAAATCCTGCTGTACAAAAAATACTAAAAGGATTAATTCAGTCTGAAATGAAATAACACTAGACAGTATTTGAAATTTTTATGAAGAAATGAAGAGCATTGGTAAAGTTAACTACCTGGTAAATATAAAAGATAGTATAAATGTATTTTGTGCTTTTAAGTCTTTTTTCTCCAATTTGATTTGAAAGACAACTGCATAAAGAAATACTTATAGAGCTGCATTGATGGCCTTCTAATGTAAATATATGATTTTTATGACAATTACAGAATACAGAAGGGGGAGGGAACAAACCTACACAACAACAAAGTTTTGCATGCTATCAAAATTAAGTTGGTATTGATCTGAGTTATAATCGCTGTAAGTTAAGATGTTAATAAGAACTCCCAATGAAACCACTAAGAAAATAACTCAAAAAATATACTAAAATATATAGCATTGAAATTAAAAGGGTACACTACAAAATGCCTGTTCAACAAAAAACAAAGCCATACTGAAGAAAAAGAGGGGCAAAGAAAGTTATAAAATATATAGAAAATAAACAGTAAATGGTAGATAAAAATTCTACCTTAATAGTAATTATACTAATTGTGAATAGATTAAATACCCCAATCAAAAGGCTAAGACTGGCAAAGTGGATAAAATAGCATGAACTAACTATATGCTGTCTATAAGACACAGATTTTAGACTCAAAGACAAAATAGATTCAAATAAAAGGTAGAAAAACATACACCATGCAATGGTAATCAAGAGATCCGGAGTGGCTATACTAATACTGGACACAATAGACTTTAAGACGAAATTAATAGCAGAGGCAAAAAGGACATTTTATAATGATAAAAGGATCTATATCTATTAAAGAAATAATTATTATACATACATATGCACCTAACAATGGAGTCCCAAATTACATGTAGCAAAAACTAACAAAATTGAAGGGAGAAACAGAAAACTCATAAACAATTTAACAATAATAGTTGAAGCTTTCATACTCCACTTTCATTAATGGAAGAACAACGAGGAAGAAAATCAACAAAGAAACTGAAGACTTTAACAACACTATAAACCAATTAGATCTAACAGACATCTTGTTGAACACTCCAACCACAATAGCAGAATACATATTTTTCTCAATTGCACATGGAACATTCTGCAGGGTAGACCATTTGTTGGGTCATAAAAGTAGTGTCATTAAATTTTAAAACACTGACAAAGTATCATCCCTAACCACAGTAGAATGAAACTAGAAATCAGTAACAGAAGGAAAACTAGAAAATTCAGAAATGTCTTAAGCAACCAATGAGTTCAGAAAGAAATCACAAGGAAAATTAGAAAATACTTTGAGATGAATGAAAATAAAAATACAACTTACCAAAAATTATGGGATACAGCAAAGGAAATGCTTAGAGAGAAATATATGGCTGCAAATGCCTACATTAAGGAAGAAGAAAAATCTCAAATCAATTACCTAACCTTCTGCCTTAGAACACTGAAAAAAAGAAGAAACTAAACATAAAGCAGGAGGAAGGAAATAATAAAGATTAAGTTCATAGCTGCATTATTCACAATAACCAAGAATTGGAGCTAACTCAAATGTCCATCACTTGATGAATGGTTAAATAAAACGTGCTAAGTTCATAAAGTGAAATATTACTCAACCATGAAGAATAATGGAGTTCTGATACATACTACAACATGGATAAATCTTAAACAATATGTTAAGTGAAAGAAGCTAATGCAAAATGCCATGTGGAATGAGGAGTGACTACTAATGGGTGGTGATAAAAAACAATTGCTTCAAGGAAGGTAGGATTGCAACCTCCAGCAGGCCTTAATGAGAAGACGGTATACAGGCGTCAGACCTTCCTGGTTCCCTCTTGTCAGGCATCTTGGTGAGTGCACAGGAAGGTGATGAATGGATAGTCCCAAGGGTGTGCCTGGCTGTCACCTCCCTGGTTGTGAAAGCAGCAGCATGCCCAGCCTGTACATCACACACCCTGCACAGGATAAAAGCACTCCTGCCCTGGGCTCCACATCCGCAGTCTCTTCAGGAACAGACTTCTCCTGCCTTCTCTGCACCCGGTAAGTGTTCAGCAGGGGACAGGGCTTGATATGGGATGTTAGAACAGGAAACAGAGAGGTTTGAAACAAAGACCCAGATACAGGGCTGTGAGAGAGCAGCAATGGGGGAGGGGGGCAGGAGGGAGACCCTGCAGGAGCTGACAGCAATTCCATGACCTGCAAAGGCCACAGAGCTCACGATTCCCTCCCATCCCCTTTCTACTCACGCAGGCACATTTCCTGTAGCATCCATTCTATAGAATTCTTTTTCCCAAAAGGGTGCATCCCCTAGGGGTTCTTTGGAGAAACAGAAACACACATGCCCACTTAGACTGACAGCAATCTGTCCAGGGTGGAGAGCAATGTGAGAAGTATCTGGCATGTCCCACCAACTCCACATCAGCCTCACGCTCCTGTAGCTCTTGCCTCAGGAGGCAGCTGGTCTTAGAGACATTGGACTGTAGATTTTAAACTAACAAGTGGCTTTGTTTCGTCCAGGACAACTCAACTCCTGACAAGATGTCCTGCCAGCAGAACCAGCAGCAGTGCCAACCTCCACCCAAGTGCCCCTCACCCAAGTGCCCCCCAAAGAGCCCAGCACAGTGTCTGCCTCCAGCTTCCTCTGGCTGTGCTCCAAGCTCCGGGGGCTGTGGCCCCAGCTCCGAGAGCGGCTGCTTCCTGAGCCACCACAGGCACCACCACCGATGCCGGCGCCAGAGGTCCAACTCCTGTGACAGGGGCAGTGGTCAGCAAGGTGGGGGCTCTGGCTGTGGCCACGGTTCTGGGGGCTGCTGCTGATCCAGATCCTGATGCCGAGATAAGCGATCTTTGGAGGAAACAAGAATCCCAAGGGGTCAGGAACAGCCCCATCCTGACGCACGCTTTCCCAGATACTCTCTTCTGACTTTCACAGGCTGAGCTGAGGGTTTTCCAGTGGGGCATCTGAGCTCTCCCCTGAAGGCACTTCCTGTTTTAAATCCAGGATGTCATATGTCTCCTTCCCCCTGTACCTGCCAAGGATTGGCAGTGCTTGTGCCCAACCTCGTCAAAAAATAAAGTTTCTTGTCCTCACTACCACTGGTGTCTCACTGGGCATTTCACTGTCTCTCTTCTCAGCTCCTTGGTCAGTACAACCCAGCTCAGGAAGCAAACCTTAGCTCTGCATCAGGAAAACATAGTGGATCTGACCCTGCTCCACTGATGGAAGGGAAGGGGAGAGTTTCATGTTGTAGTGGGAGGGAGAGAAGGATACAGGTTGTGTTGGTTTGAGGCCCTGAAACTCAACCTCAAACTCAAAGAGGGTATCAGTGCAAAAATTGACTTTTCCTGTAAAATCTGAGAGGACATTAATACAATTCTGGAATTTCCAGTGTTTGACAGAAGGTCACTAGTTTGTTTTGATGAGCCATTTCTGGGGTGCTAACTAAGAAACAGGAAATCAAGAGGCAAAGAAACAGAAAATAGGCAGAGGAGAAGCAGAATCAAAAGATGGAGGGAAGAGATGTAAGCCTGGGGAAGAAGTATAACTCAGTGACTGAAAATCCAGGGACAGAGATGAAAGCTGAGAGAGATGCTTAAATTAATGAGATAATGGAGCAGAGATGTGGCTGGGAGTTTAGTCAATGAGATGATTGGAATGTGCAAAATGAGAATTTTAGGAAAAAGAAAAAGGAAGAAAATGAGAAGTGTTGCTGGAATTATGAATAGATATACCAAAGAAGCAAACATTTATTAATTTTGTAACTACACAACCTTGACATCACCACATGGAAGTTACAACTTCAATGGAGTCACATGTTTTGGCCTAAATTGTGAGACTGAGATGCTCCTGGGGTTGAAGGAATGTTTTTTCATGTGAACTAAGAGTAACATCTCACTTTGACTACCAGAAAACCCAAGAAGTATCACATAGAGCTACGGTCAAATTACAAATATTGAGAGAAGTTGACGTGAGGGCTAAGTAGAGCAGGTGTGGGGGGAGGGCATTAAAAATAAACATGGATAACCTTATGAGTCCATGGAGCTAAAAAAGGATTTTGTCAAATCCTGTAAATTAATTCTTAAAATTTAGGAATCAAAAAGACCCTGAGGCCTGGCATGGTGACTCACACCTGTAATCCCAGCATTTTGGGAGGCTGAGGTAGGTGGGTTACTTGAGGTCAGGAGTTTAAGACCAGCCTGGACAATATGGTGAAACCCCATCTCTACTAAAATTACAAACAATTAGCTGGGCGTGGTGGCGGACACCTGTAATCCCAGCTACTCAGGAGGCTAAGGCAGAAGAATTGCTTGAACCAGGAGTCAGAGGTTGCAGTGAGCTGATTATGCCACGACACTCCAGCCTGGGTGACAGAGTGAGACTCCATCTGCAAAAATAAGAAATAAAAAAGACCCTGAGAGAAGTTTAATATCAGATATTCAGATATGCACCAATGGTTATTTAAAAAAAAAAAAAAAAGAAAGAAATTTGTTGAAATTAAAGCAGAAGGCACATCTTTGGGCCATTGGTTTAAGTTCGGTTTGAAATCACTGGAGAGCTCTCACCCAGGGACAGTGAAGGGGGTGGAAGGCCCAGTACCCAGGGAAGAGTGTGCCATGCCTGAAACAGCCTGCAAAGCTCCACACTTGGAATGTGAGCGATACCCACATGCGGACCCAGCATCTCTGTGCAGACCTGGAAACAGCATGACACAGGCTGGACATAACTGGAGAATTAGATCCTGCCACCAGTCAGGGGCTGTGGAACAAGCTTAGAGGCCCAGAGCACCTCATTCCACTACACTGAAGAATGACGGGGTTCTGGCTATGGTTGGATCAAATCTGAGTGGAGAGAAAACTGAGCAGAGTCAACAAAGTAACTTGCTGGCAAACCAGTGAGATCCTGGGAATCTATAAAGAAGTATAAAAGGACCTCTCAAAAATGGAGCCCAGTAAGGGAGTTTCCAGCAGTGGAGAAAAACAGATGCCCCAAACTGCATCTGGGCAATACCAAGTCCTGAGCCCTGGACCCATTTATTCACTTGACACATTTTTACTGAGCCTTGATTATGTGCTTGATTGTAGGCACTAGGGACACAATAGGGAATCAGAGAGACAAAGTTCCTTCTTTTGGGAACTCACATTCAAAACTGGTCCAAAGGAGACAGTTCCCGATTTTGCATGCATCGCAGAGTGGAACACAGTGGCCTTCTCCTCATTTGGCCTCTCAGCCTCTGGAGGTGAGTGGACACTGCTATTTATTTAATAAACCCAAAGAAGACACTCAGCCTAGGCAAAATATTGAGGCTCTGAGACAGCGGCTTTGGTGGTAACAAAAGGAAAGGGCATCAAGTGTTTTCTAGCTCCCACATCAAAAGACAACAGCCAAGAAAGAAGAGGGATAAATCATGACTACCAAGGGGACGAAGTTATTGCACAAGCAGGCCTCTCTCCTCATGCCCTTACCCATCTCCCTCCCTCTCTCCACAGCCCAGTGAATAAACCTCTTCTCACAGGTTCTCTTTTTACCCCATGCATATTACCTATTTCATCATCTAATGGAGATTTCATCACTTATAAGTCTTCCTGTAACAGGATAACCAGACACAAAATTTTCATCAACGTTTATAAAAGACAGTAACATTTTGTGATCATTTTAATTAGTGTTTTGATTTAAAAGATTTGTCCCATTTTTAAATGTGGTGTTTCAGAGGCAATGCATCTCTAATGTTATAGTAAAATGCAATGGAAAACATACTACATAGCTTGTGTAATTGCAATTTGCAAAATCCTGTTCAGTCACTGCCCATTCAGTGTTCACAAGTTTCCCCATTGTTGGCCTCATCATCACCACATCCATGAAGTATTATTCACAACTCAGCTAATTTCCTTTAGCCACCCCAGCTAAGGTGGATCACTCCTTCCCAGAAACTACTCTGGAGCTCTTAGAGTAAATACCACAGTCACTAAGATACTGATGCAATGGCCCTCAGATGTACTTTAATTTGTAAACCATGTCCTCACAACCTCTATAGACTTCCTGTCTCTTTCTCTGATTTTGCCCTTCACATCTTTGGTCCATTGTGCTTTCATCACTTTATAGCTCCCCATCACCATACCGGCTGATACCTGGGGAAGCAGGATTCAAACTCAGGAATATCTGAGTCCAAAATGAATGCTCTGAACAAGCCCATTATCCTGCCCACTCCACTTTGTCTTAGAAACCCCAGGGTCCCCCTCAGCTCCCTTCTCCTTAGCACTAGCATGATCTCTTCCTCCTGGTGAGGTTCCATTAGCCCCTCTTGGTATCACCCTCTGGGCTGGCTGCCCACAGAGATCAAGGATTTATACTTCTGCTCCTGCTACTTGCACAAATACTATTGTCAAAGGCCAGTGATCTCATCCTCAAATGATAGCATGTGGCAACATCTAGACACATTTTCTCCCACAGAGTCACTCCAAGTAAAAGAGTAAAAGGGGTTTGACACCCACAGAGTGTGAACTTGAGCCCAAGGACATTCCACACACCTGTATTCCTGCACTTGCCACACTAGATCATGGTTATTTTGTTATTTGTCTGTCTGTCCCATTGCACTGTGAGCTACTCAAGAACAGAGAACAAATCTTATTCATTTACAACTCTCCTGTGTATAGCAAAATGCCTGGTGTGCCATATCAGTGCAACACATCTCATTTGAATAACTGAATAAATGGATGACTGAATGAATGAAAAAATGACAGGCCTACAGGAAACCTGGGTCCCAGGAATTTCAAGAGTCCTGTGACTCCCCTCATAAGAAAACTCTTAGCATCTGCCCAAGAAGATATAGAGGGCCTAGTAATAGAGATTATAGCTGTTCAGCTCAACATATTCCAAAGCAAAGAAGGAAGGAATAACAGGAGGGAAAGAAAGGTAGGGAAAGGGAAGAGGAATGGGGAAGGAATAGAGAGGGAGGGGGCAGGAATGGAAAGAGAAGGTCAAGAGGGCAGGAAGGAAGAAGGGAAGGGATGAGGGGAGGAAGGACAAAGAAAAATAAGAGATGGTAGAACTAAAGAAGATTTAAAGAACAGATATTTGGACAGTTTGGGGGCTTCCTGGATCCTTTCCATTAGTAAGGCTCTCTTCCCATTCCCCTTTTACTCCCAACCACCACAACATGGAGGGAGGGATTCACATCTCTCTGTGGTACCTGTGTCTCTAATAGGGGCACAAGGATAATGTTGAGAACCCAGATTGTCTCAGCTGCTTGCCATGGTCATGCTAATGGTTTGGGGATGGGAAGGTCCTAAACTGAAAGGAAACTCTGTTCTGCAGGGAATGAAGAAGATCTTTTTGTCATTTAGATTGTCATTTACATGTGTTTTACACGGCCTGATTAAAATGCACTCCAAAGAGCCAAACCTGAGCCACTATACCACCTGTTCCCATCATTCCCATTGGCACTACTAAGTCATGAAATTATCCAGATATATCCAGCTAGGCCAGGTTCCCCTGTCACCTGACCTCTCCAGACCTTAGAAAGCCAGAGATTTAAGGGTGATGCTCCTGATAGAGATTACCCTCAGAGAGCTGACCTCACGCTCTGGGTAAGTGGCAAGGCAGTGGTCCTCCAGTCAAGCGTCTGTCATCCCAGGACACCTGCTCAGCCTCGAACCTACAGAGCTCCTGCTCTGATAACAAACAGAGGGGCCAAAAGTGGGAGTTCCTCATGGAGGGGAAGAAAGGTTGATGGGCATCCTCATCAGGAACGAGTGTGGAGCCTCCCCAAGTCAGGCATCAGGGGTAGGGCTGTGGAGAGGCCCATGTGCGGACATCCACTGCATTCCATGAGACAGAAGGAGGGCCCCCACTACAGTCCTGGGGTGTTTTGAAACTTTAGAACTTACTCCCCACATTGTGGCATCCCAAAGACTAGTGATTTTACTCCCAAGAAGCAAAAGTGGCCACCCAGCTTTGTTCAGCTTCACAATCCAGGTAACATGAGAAAGTACTTGGTCCATCTTTCTTAAGTGCCTTTTTGCAGGCCAGGGTCTACTGAAGAAACCCTAAACAATATGAGTAAAATGGCCACTCAGGAGTAGTTCTGGAGATGATTCTGAAAACACCTCCCAGCCAGAGGCAGGGACCATGTGCCGGAGGCAGGAAAAGGCTGCTGAGGATATCAAAATCTGCACCCACTCTCTACCCATCCACACTCAGAGCCACCGTCCTCCTTACAGCCCAGTGCATTTATGCTCCTACAGGCATCACTATGTACTTAAAGGGGCAAACTCTTAGGCGGAATAAGAAAAGAAAAATTACACCCACTGATAGTGAACATAATTTAATTTTCTTTGAAAATTATAATTTTAGTATGGATAAAGTTTGGTTTTAGTCCTGACTGTGATTTATCTTGAAAAATATCTAGCAAAACGTTTTTTTAATATTAGAGATTAATTGAATGATAAATTCATTTAAAATTAAAATGAAATTAACAGGGAAATAGCATTCAGTTTGCATCAATTCTCCATACCCAAACATAGACACCATCAGGTCAGCTTCATTACATGAGCTGCACCCAACACTACCATTAACCTCATAAGCAGCAACACATACAGCAAAGCCATCTTCATCAAGCCCATCCATTATCATACACATTTGCACAACTTCCTTACCAAGTCCAAGCAGATGAACGACTCCTTCCTCAGTGTTTTCATGGTCTTCAAATAAAGAGCACACATTCCCTGGATTTTGATGGAAGGTCATGCTTTTTTATAACGTGTCAGTTGTGACTCTTATTACTGCAACTGTTGTACTTTCCTTCCCTACATTTGCCCTTCAATAGGGTACTCATTTGGCTCCCCTCCTCTCCTACCCGGGGGCTCTTTCAGGGACCCTCACCTCCCCTGACTTTACGCTTCCATCTGTTTTACACACAGCCCATACTGAATGTCCAGTGTCCTTAGCTCAGTCACTGCTCCAACAGCAAGGCACCACCCCAACACCACATCTGGGTGTTTGGTTTTCCTAAGGGAACATGCTAGAAAAAAAGTAGATGGACAAAGACCTGCAGACTTTGTGCATAATGACTTACATTATAGCAATTTTCTCATGGAAGCAGGCTCCCTATTTACTTGACTGCCTGTGCAGTTAGACAGTTAATTTCTATAGGTCTGGTGACGTGTCATATTGAACTCTACCTTTCACCACAAAGCACAGGGCACGGCCTCTGTTAAGGACACATGTAGGCCTGGGTGGAAGATGCACAAGTGACGACCAGGCTCTCTGTGGTCAAACATGCCATCCTGTTCCTGGGAAGGTGGATAAGTCTTGAAGCTGGGCTGGGGTGCTTAGTGCTGTCAACTCCCCCAGCAGCCCACTCATGCTGCCTCTCACACACTAGGAGCTCCTATCCTGGGCTCCCTAGTCCATGGACTTCTCAAAATCAGCATTCTCTGGCTTCCATGAAATCAGATGGATGTCTAGCTGGAGACAGGACCTGAGCTGGAAGACC
Source organism: Theropithecus gelada (assembly GCF_003255815.1). Classification (NCBI taxonomy): domain Eukaryota; kingdom Metazoa; phylum Chordata; class Mammalia; order Primates; family Cercopithecidae; genus Theropithecus; species Theropithecus gelada. Next base: position 17,944,137 of record NC_037668.1, on the reverse strand, counting down.
TAGGAAGACAAGCCCAGGCTTCCATCAGGGGAGAAGGAAGCAGAGGGTATGAGATGGAGGCAGCAGGAAGAGTGTAGGGCTAATGGGCACCCTCCCAGGATGTTTCAGGTGTCCTGTGACTGTGAAGGTCATGGGTGTTCAGCACACCCTCATCTTCTTCCTACATATGTTCTGAGAGATGCACTGATCTCACCAGACATCATCAAGGAAGCTTTACCCAAACAGGTTTATTCTCCTCTGTGATCACATGGAGATAAGATACCTGAGGGGCCCAATGAGAAAAGACTCAGCATCCTTTTCCAGTAGGAGACCATAGAAAAATGTGTTTTCCAAGGTGAACGAACTCCAAGTAACTTTTCATTTCTTCCATGCATTGCTCAGTTCAGTAGCAGAGCATGGGGTCTATGACACCCACCACAGAAGAGATATTGACCAGAGGTTTGTGCATTACAAGAACATCTGATTCTAGATGTCTTATCAGATGCCCTCCAGCAAAACCAGCAGCAGTGATAACCCCCAAAGCCTTCAAAGTGCACACCCTAGTACTAAGCCTCATGCCCACCTCCAGCCTTTCCCTGCGGCCCCAGTTCAGGGGCCACTTCAACTTTTGTAGGGCACTGCTGCTTGACATACCAAAGGCCCCATCTCTTCTACTGGCACAGGCACCACAGCCTCTACTGCTGTGAGTGAGCCTGCCAGGGGCTCCAGCCATTGCTAGAGAATTACTGCTGACCTTGGCAGTACATCGAGATGAGCAATTTTAGAGGAATCAGAGACCCTAAGTGCCCAGGATTAACCTCAATCTGATGTACCCACTCCTAACCTTCTGTTCATGGTCTGAGCTCCTAAGTTCATCTTGACGAGGATTGTCAGTGATCTCCAGTGGTCTCCCTGGGTGTCCCTCATGGTTGTCTCCACACCCATGTTCTGGTCAGTGCTTAGCAGCACTTACGTCTCACTCTGTGAAAAATAAAGCTTCTCTTCTCTACCTACATTTCTATTTTGCCCCTCCCAAGGCTGCTCCATTGTTTTTCCCCTTCTTATCTCCCAGACTGAGTACCTCCCAGACAAAAAGAATGAGAAATAACACTGATCTCCATTCATAGGGAGACCGTGAGGAGTTTACATATTGTGACTGGAAAGAGGCTGCAGAAGGACACACAGCTGCAGAGAAAACGTTCATATTATTTCTATAGGGAAGATCTGGGTGTTGAGGGAGTAGGAAGGGATCCTTGAAAGCTGAATAGGTGATGGGTGCAAAGAGAGAAATGGAGGTGGTTGCAAGGATATATACTGAGAGGAACTTAGGGAAAGGGGAAAATGTGAGATCATTCCAGGAGTTGCAAATTGGATATATATTCATAGGATCGATAATTTATATAGGACTCATAATGTACCAGTGGCTTGACATACAGTAAATAACTTAATCCTCACTGCAGTCCTTTGAGTTTAATATTAGCCTTCTCCCATTTTACAGAGAGGAATCAACGTAGAATGGGTGCCGAAGGTCTCCCAGAAGCTGCCGTGCAAACCCAGACAGTTTCACTGACCACATGCCCCTGACCACCAAGGTACCCTGAATTCCTCTAAAACGCTTTAAGAAATATGAAAAAAAAAAAAAAAAAAGGATCCTTAGACCTGGGCAGAGAGACTTAGCCATGCCTGTGGAGTCAGATCTGTGCTCCAAAGTACCATTAGAACTCCTGCTGTCAGTGAATTGCCCCAAGATGTAGAAAGATGGCCCTAGAATCAACTAAGAAAGTTTGGATTTGAGACATTAGTACAGTTCATGGAAGCCAGAAGTTACAGCAGTAGTGACCCGCCACTGGAAGCTGACTCCCACAAGTGAGGTCTCAGTAACTGTGAAGACAGACTTTTCAGTCCTCATCAGTGGACTTCTAGGCCAAGTCTCATTCATTCAAAAATTTATTCATTCAGTACATAGTTATGTGGCACTGGTCTACGTGCTTGGATCAGTTTGAAACAAGACGAAGTCCCCTCTCAGGGAGCTTATGTTCCAGTGGGCCCACTGGAGGCATCTTCTGGTTTCCTTGCCTGGCAGCAGATTTAGACAAAGGTGGCTCTATATTCAACTGGATTCCCACTCTGGTGCACTTGGCAGATGCTGGTAAAGGGTGGTTAAACCCAGTGAAGGCACCCTTTCATGGGCAAACTTTTGAGAACTGGATATTATTGCCTTAGTGGATACAAAAAGGACATCTAATATCTGCTTGCTTCCACACCCAAGGTAAGAGCTTAGTGAGGCAAGGAATAGGTGGTTATTCCAACCATGAAATGTTTGTTTAAAAGTTGAAAAGTCCTCATCCTTTCCCAGTCTCATTCTCAGGGAACAACCTCATTCACCCAGGTGTCTTAAAAGTGCTTTTGTTTCCTACTTGGCTATAAGGTACGTGAGCAAATAAAAAAGATGGCCACACCTGCAGCCTTCCTGTATCAGGATACTCAGACATGTTTTATGTAATAATAGTGTTTTTAAAATGCCTACTAATAATTTTTTGAATCATTATTTTTATTATATTATTTTAACTTTTATTTTACATTCAGCAAACAGAGATAATTTGACTTCCTCTTTTCCTATTTGGATGCCTTTTATTTCTTTCTCTTGGCTGACTGCACTGACTAGGACTTCCAGCACTATGTTGAATAGGTGTGGTAAGAGTGAGAATTAATGTCTTGTTCCTGTTCTTAGGGGATGCTTCCAGCTTTTGCCCGTCAGTATGATGTTGGCTGTGGGTTTGTCATAGAAGGCTCTCATTATTTTAAGGTATGTTCCTTCAATACCTAGTTTGCTGAGGATTTTTATTATGAAACAATGATGGATTACACCAATAGTTTTTCTGTATCTATTGAGATTATCATATGGCTTTTGTTTTTAATTCTGTTTAGTTGGTGAATCACATTTATTGATTTGCTTTTTGTTGAACCAGCTCTGCATTCCAGGAATAAAGTCTACAAACTTGATCATGGTGAGTTAGCTTTTTGAGGTACTGCTGGATTCAGTTTGTTTGTTAAGGATTTTTGCATCTGTTTCATCAGGGATATTTGCAATAGTTTTCATTTTCATTGCCTCTTTTCCAGATTTTGGTATCAAAATGATACTGGGTTTGCAGAATGAGGTTGGGAGGAGCTCCTCATCCTCATTTTTTTTGTAATAGTTTTGGTGGAATTGGTACCAGCTCCTCTTTGTACCTTTAGCATAATTTTGCTGTGAATCCATCTGGTCCTGGGATCATTTTAGTTGGTAAGTTTTTTGTTAATTGATTCAATTTTGGACTCAATATTGGTCTGTTCAGGGTTTTGATTTGTTCCTGATTCAGTCTTGGGGGATTGTGTGTTTCTAAGAATGTATCCATTTTCTCTAGTTTATCTAGTTTGTGTGCATAGAGGTGGTCATAACAGTGTCTGACGATCTTTTATTTTTCTATGGGCTGGGTTGTAATGTCACCTTTGTCATTGATAATTGTGCTCTTTTCTCTTTGCTAATCTAGCTAGCAGTCTATTGATCTTGTTTATCCTTTCAAACAACAAGCTTTTGGTTTTGTTGATCCTTTGTAGGAATTTTTAGGTCTCTTCCATTTGGTTTTGCTCTGATTTTAAGTATTTATTTTCTTCTCCTAGCTTTGTAGTTAGTTTTTCCTGTTTCCTGGTTCCTTTAGGGATGATGTTAGATTGTTAACTTGAGATCTTTCTAACTTTTTTATGTAGACATTTAGTGCCATAAACTTTCCTCTTACCACTGATTTTGCTGTATTCCAGATATTTTGATATGTCGTGTGTCTGTTTTCATTTATTTCAAAGAATTGTTTGACTTATGCCTTAATTTCACTGTTTACCCAAAAGTCATTTGGGAACAAGTTGTTGAATTTACAAGTCATGTTGTAGTTTTTAAGAAATCTTCTTTATATTGACTTCCATTTTATTCCACTATGATCAGAAAGTATGATTGGCATAATTTTAATGATTTTGAACATATTGAGACTTGCTTTATGGCCAAGCATGTGGTCAATCTTAGAGTATGTTCTACGTGCCAATAAGAATATGTATTCTGTTGTTGATGGGTGGAGTGTTCTGTAGATGTCTATTGGGTTCAATTGGTCAAATGTTGATTTTTAAGTCCAGAATTGCTAGTTTTCCACCTTCATGATCTGTTTAACGCTACCAGTGGGGTATTGAAGTCCCCCACTATTATTGTGTGACTAAGTCTTTTCATAGGTCTAGAAGTACTTGTTTTATAAATTTAAGTATTCCAATGTTGGATGTGTATATACTTAAGATAGTTAAATCTTCTTGTTGAACTACAGTTTATGTAGTGCCCTTCTTTACCCTTCTTTACTTGTTGATTTAAAGTCTGTTTTATCTGATATGTGTGTGTATGTGTATATGTGTGTGTGTATATATATATACTGTGTATATATATGTGTGTATATATGTGTATACACACATATATATACACAGTATATATATATACACACACACATATATATATAGTAACCGATGTTCTTTCTTGTTTTCAGTTTGCATGATAGATATTTCTCTAACCCATTTACTTTGGGCCTACAGGTGTCATTATATATGAAATTAGTCTCTTGAAGACACCATACAAATGGGTCTTGTTTTTTATTTTGCCAATTTGCAGATTTGTGCTATTTATGTGGGGCATTAGATCATTTATATTCAAGGTTAATATTGATATGTGAGGTTTTAATCCTCTTGTGAAGTTGATGGTTGATGGCTTTGTTGTTTCCATTGTGTGGTTGCTGTATAGGGACTGTGGACCATGTATTTACATGTGATTTTGTGGTAGCACATGTTCTTTCATTTCTATGTTTATAAATCAAGTCTTAAGGATCCTTTTTAAGGTTGGCCTAGTGGTAACAAATTAGTGGTTGCTTGTTTGGAAAAGTTTTCATTTCTCTTTTGCTTATGAAGTTTAGTTCAGTGGGATGTAAAATTCTTGGATGGAATTTCTTTCCTTTAGGAATGCTGTAACTGGGCCCCCAAATTCTTCTGGCTTGTAAGATTTCTCATGAGTAATCATCTGTTAGCCTGATGGGCTTCCCTTTGTACATGATTTGACCTTTTTCTCTAACTTTAAGATTTTTTTCTTTAGCATTGACCTTGGACAGTCTATGGCTATATGCCTTGGTGATGTTCATTTTTTATAGTATCTGCGAGGTGTTCTCTGGTTTTCCTATATCTGCATGTCTATTCCTCTAGCAAGATTAAGAAAATTTTCTTGAATTATTCCCTCAAAATGTTTTCCAGGTTGTTTACTCCTTCTCCTTCTCTCTCAGAAATGTCAATAATTCATAGGTTTGGTCACATTACAAAATTCCATATTTCTCAAAAACTTTGTTCATTTTTAAATTCTTTTTCTTCATATTCTTCATTCAAACTAACACAGCCTGACTGGGTTAGTTTGAAAGACCAGTCTTCAAGCTATTAAATTATTTATTCTGTTTGATTGAGTCTGTTGATAAAGCTTTCAGTTGTATTTTGAAATTCCTAAATGAGTTTTTCCATTTCAGTACCTTCAACTGATTTATTTTAAGATGTTTATCTCTTCCTGTTTCCTGCATTGCTTTAGAATTTTCTTTTTGTTTTTCAACATCATCTTAGATATTGTTGAACTTTCTTGAAATCCATGTTTTGAATTCTTTATCTGTCATTTCTGTTTTTCCATTTAGTTAGGGACCATTGCTGTAGAACTAGTGTGATACTTGAGTGGTGTGTCAACATTCAGATTTTTCATGTTGCCAGATCCTATACCGGTTTGTTCTCGTCTGGAAAGGCTGACACTTCTAATTACTGTAATTATTTTCATGCAAATAGACTTTTTTCTCTTTTCCTATATATTATTTCTTTCCCTTTAGGGTATGACTGTAAAGTATATTGGGAGAAGTCTTTTGGCTTTGCTTTTATAGCCCTATGCACTTACATTAGTAGGTTTTATATTGGGCTGTGCAGTTCAACCTACAAGCCAGTAGATAGGTCTTGCAAGTAAGATCCAGCTGCAGCACAAGCAAGTGGGTATAATTTTTGTTTACTGTGAAGTGCTCTTTGTTGTTTCAGGTGACAGGATGAACAGTGGAGTACCCAGTGACCTGAGCTTCCTGCTCCATGGAGGGAGGGGACACCGCTGGGCAGAACGAGAGTCCCTGGCTTGCCCGTGAACACCCCAATGGCAAGCACAGGCACAAGCCCTGAAAAGGGTGGCTGACAGGAGCTCCCAGTGAAGCACACTGAAGTCTCTGTGGGGAGACAAGGAAGCTGCACTTGTTCCTCATCTTAGGTAGGCAGAAAGTTGATCTGTTTCCCTATCATATCTTTGACCGAGAACTCATGACTCCTAGTTCAGAAGCATACTGTACTCTATCTCTTGGCCACAATGTGGTTGACAACCATGGGAAATGCATGTTTTGTGATACTCCATGGGAGTGTTTTCAGAGCATAATGTTGTCACTCAGCCTACAACAGATAGCTTTATTGCTCATCTGTTCTTTAATGTGGCAATACAGCTGCTTCTCTTAAGTGGAGGGGCTACATCGTTGGGGCTGTGTGAATGGGTACTGGTTGTGGTGGTGTTGGTTGGTTAGGTTAGCCCAGCTTCAGGCCATGAAGTTGGTGTCAGCAGAGTTGTAATGGGGTGGGGAGTTCCCCAGTTCCTACATGGCCCCCTGGACAGTGTTTATGAGTCCTAAAGGGATTGGACCAGGGTCAGGCTAGCCCAGAGTTCAGGTGTTGGCTGTGATGGGAAGGGCTGGGCTGGTCCCTGGGTCATGGGCCAAACTCTTAGGCAGTGGCAGACAGAATGCTTAGGTGGTGAGAGCCTTAGGATGTATTATAGGCCTGTGAGGGTTCAGTTTTTAGAAGGGCTCTGGGTTGTAGCTGAAATGTTCAGTCAGGGGCAGGTGGCTGTGCTGTGGGCCTTTCACTGGGGAGGGCAGGACCTCTCAGTGGTGGCAATGGAGACTGGTGGCTGTGGGAACACAGTGGCATGCTCACACTTCTCTCCCACCCAAGTGATGCATATACAAAATGAACACCACCCAGGCATATAGTCAAACTGTCCAAGGTCAATGCTAAAGAAAAAATCTTAAAGGTTCCTAGAGAAAAAGGTCAAATCACATACAAAGGGAAGCCCATCAGGCTAACAGTGGACTACTCGTCAGAAACCTTACAAGCTGGAAGACCCATTTTCAGTATGCTGTGTGCCCACATAGCCACCAGTCTCCATTGCTGCCACTGGATTTTGCTGTTAGGGGTATGCAAAGGTGCCAAGCCTTGTCTGTTACCTCTGGGAGTTTTGCTGCAGAGGAGTGTAGGACCAAGACTAACTGCACTGTTCAGGTGGGGGTGAGGCCACTGCTCGGGGAGCCCAGGTCTGCAGGCCTTATCTGCTAAGTAGCAGCAGGGGATAGAGTCTGAATCCTGACCACTCCTCAGCCATGCAGGAGCAGCCGCTATCCCAGGGGTGTGCAAAAGGCCCTTTTTTTGCTGGGCTACAGCAGCTGGCACTGGCTGCTCAGGGATACAAGGCCTATGGGGCTCCAAGTGGACTTAAGTGGTGCCTCTGCACAGGCTCTCTGTGTTGGTCTGGAGGCTCAAGGAGTCAGAGGGGCTCTCCCATGCCTAGTATTGCAAAGGTTCATGGCAGAAATGTGAGTCCCTGGGAACTCTCACTCACTCTTTCTCTGCTTTAGGGAGCTTCCCCCACCTCTGTGCCAGTCTCAGATGAGTGGCTGCCCAGCTTTGCTCTTCTCCGCTCTCTGGGTACTGTCACTTCCTTGGTAAATCCCAATGTGATCTCTTTGACAATTCACTTGAAGAGCTAGTATTTACTCACCACTTTGTTTCCTCTCCACAAGAGCAGTGAACACTAGCTGCTTCTAGTCAACCATCTTAAACCAGAATAAATAAAAATATTTTATTGAAATCTTGTGATTTTAGCATATATTTGAAGTTTAAATGTTTTTCTTATTCTTCCTTTTTTATTTTTTTGATAGAGATGAGGTCTTGCTATGTTGCCCAGGCTGGCCTCAAACTCCCAGACTCAAGCGATCTTCCTACCTCAGCCTCCCAAAGCACTGGGATCATAGATGTGAGCCACCTATCCTGGCCTCATTTTTACTTATTTTTAATATATCATAATTCAGGATGAAATGTGTGTGTGTGTATGTATACACATATATGTGTGTGTGTGTATGTATATAATAGTATGGAAAATAGTATAGAATTTAGAACTGTCTCCACAAACTTAGTCTACTTTATGTCAGGTGTTGACATTTATCCCATCAACCTCATTATAACACACCCATTAATTACCATTTATCGTTGGATTAATCTCTCTTAGCCATTGCAGCCATTCTGAATCACTCTCTTTCCTAGCTCTGTTAGAATCAATACTATAGTCACTAAGATCCTGACACAATGTCTTAAATGTATGTTAATTTGTGACACATTACCATCACAGCCATTTTAGATTTCTTATCCCTCTCTCTGGTTTTAGCTGGGACATCCCTGGATAATTTTGTCTCCATATAGATTTTTCTGCCTCAGACATCTGTAACTTGATACAGCTATTAGGAGAAGCAGCAAAAGATTAAACTAGGAAGTTCTGTCTCCAAAACAGATGCTCTGAATGAGCATATCATCTTGCCCTCAAGATTGTAGATGCCTCAATGCTTCCATCAGCCACATCCTTCCACGCCCCAGCATTATCTCTTCCTCCTGGTCATCCCCTTCATGCTTCTTGGGTCCACAAGCTCCTCTTAGTTGCTATGCCGGAGTTTACTGCCCTTGAACAGATGCAGGATCCACATCTTACTCATCCCATCAACCATCCCAAGTGACAGCAGGTGACACCATCTGGATTCATCATTCACTAGAAGTCACTGCAGAGCAACAAGGGACTAACATCCAACAACTCTGACCTCAGGCCTGAGGACTCCCACACATGTGTATCTCACCACCCTCACTTGGCTCAGACTTAGTTTCCTACTTATCTCTCAGCCCCACTACCTCATCAGCCTAAGGGTAGGGATAGTATCTATATTCTTGAATATGCCTTGCCCAGCACAGAGTGTGCCATTGAAATGGGAGGAGTTCCCTTATCCCATTTGCAGGGCATGCAACAGGGGTGTGACTCGCTTCTTTGGTGCCCTGCTGCTCAAACCCTTAGGGGGAGTATGTAAATGGGCAGGTCGTGGGAGCATTTTTGGACTCTGACCCCATGGCAGCATCTAGGGTTGAGTGTTTACAGCTCCCAAAGCTCCAGTCGGTGTGTGTTACAGTGTGCTCTTTCAGCTTTGCCATCTGCAGGCAGCTTGTGTTAATCAGCTCAATTAGACCCTCTGACTTATCACAACGACAGAGGGCTTTCTGTATCCCATATTCTGTAGGCTCTAGTATACTGAAAAAATCAGATCACACATGGGCTTGGAGAATGACTGCAAGGTTTTATCAAGTGGTGGAAGTAACTCTCACTGAGATGGATGGGGAGGCCAGCAAGGGGATGGAGTGGGAAGACGGGCTTCGCTTGGAGTCGGGCCATCCAGTGGCCAGTTCACCTCCAAATGCCCCCACTGAATTCCATGAGGTCCTACTGTTGATGGCCTGCCGGCATCTGCTGGTATCGGTCAGTGTGCTCTTCTGCTCCCCTCCATGTCCAGCCGCTTGTGTCCATGCCCACTAGGGTCTGGGAGATTTTATGGGCCCAAGATGTGGGGCATGGTGGGTCAGAGTGGGCTTAGAAAATGCAACATTTGGGTGCAAAACCAGGAGTGCCTGTCCTCACTTAGGTCCATGGGCATAGGCCTGAGGGTGGAGCCCTCACCAGGGACTCCACTCTTCTCTACCCAGCACTTCCCTGCCCCCCTCTCATATCCCCATCATCTCAATATAAATTGATTAAAGAAGGAATGATGATAGAAAATGAAAAATAAAGAGCTAAAGACCTACAGAAAGATTGAGGCGCAGATATATGAGTATCTTGGATATTAGAGTTTCTTGGATCCCTGCTTTCCTCATAACTCCTGACACCTGCCATGGAGATGCAGAGGGCTTGGGGCTACAGAAGGGAAGAAGCTGACCCCTAAACAAGATTCATCACTCCCACCCCTCCCAATCCCACCACTCATTTCTTGCCTCCAAAACAAAATAGGAAAACAGCTCCAAGTTATAGTCAGTCCTCACTGGATGAAGACCCCTTTACCCAAGTTAACTTTCCATTTCCCACTCTCCTCTGCTCAGGAATTTTCCCTAAGTTGTGGATTCAAAGCCACATTCTCTGAAGTAAATAAGAAAACAGTCAGTTTTTAAAACTGATACAATTACATGCCATTATTCCCATTTTTACTTTTTCTAGAGTCGCTAAACTTCCCCCCAGGTGCCTTGGAAGTAAAATGAGGAGGAGTTTCAAGCCTCTCCCAAATGGCTTTGGAGGCAAAATGGCTACCCAAACATGCTCTTCGGTGCCCTCTGTAGTCTCTTCCCATGGAGCCTCAGCTCTGGGGGCTGCCATAGCCTCAGCTCTGGAGAACGCTCCTGCCTGAGCCATCACAAGCTTCACACATCCCACTAAGTACAGCATCAGAGTTCTGGGTGCTGTCACTCATGCAGCAACCAGGGCCCTGAAAACCACAGAGGAGCAGGGCTGGATGACCCAGTGAAGCAAAGAGAGAAGCCTCCCCCCAGTGTGATGTTTTTCCTCCTCCATCACCTCTGTATCTCCTGGGTGGAGAAGTTCCGTGGAACATTAGGGAAGATAGTAGAGGTGGGGATTCCCTTACAGAATTTACCGTTTAATTTGGAAATCAGGAATAAACCATAAATCCTAATCTTTAAATAAAAAACTTGCACTGATAAATATCTGGATTCCAGCACTCAGTGTGTGCTGGTATTAATAACCCCATCTTTGGCCTAATTTCCAGAAAGACTCTCACTTAGCAGATTGCCCAGGTGTAGTCCCAGCCAGCACAATCTTATGGTGCCCACTCCAGATTCTGTCAAATATCCTTGGGTTCTTTCAATGCTCTCATTTTTTTTTTTAATCTTCCAACCACCCTGCAGCTATCCGTTCCACAATAAATAAACCTATTCCATGCCCCCTGGAGATGAGAACTCTGTCAGAGCCAAAGTTTATTTCTTGAGTAGCAAGCATCAGTCACTAATGTGATACACCTGCCTGGGACCTAGCACAAATCTTTTACGTCCCAGTACATCCACTCCTCTCCTTACATTCAGGATAGACAGAATGTTGGGAGAAAACGTGGTTACAAGAAAAGAACTGTAACCAGGAATTGGTGAAGGAGATGGCAGATGTTGAATAAAAGGAACTTAGCAAGGGTCAGATTGATCAGGCTCTTCTACTGACTCCCCAAAAGTTTTCCTTTATTCTTTTTCCCCATGGACTGCAGGTGAGTAGCACACAGTATTCTCACCATCCAGCACCCAACTCCTTCTCCTCCAGCTCTTGACCTAAGATATTCCTCTCCCAAGAAGACTTCCTATCTGGCCCCCAAAATCCCAACATGTCTCCCACCCTCAGAAACTTCCCAGTTTCTACTTCCTATTGCCTTAGCATTACCCATGTGTGGTCATTTTGAAGCCCCCAGCGAACATCCCTGAACCTGCTTCTTTTTTGTCCTTTGTGACATGGAAACTTGGCATTTATTGATTTCATTGATGTTAGAAAAGGTGGAGAATCCCAAAGATGCCACCTTGTTATAAAGACATTGCTAGAGCCTTAAAATTAGTATTAAACCATATAAACTTGGTCTGATAAAAACAAGAAGCTTTGTCTTATCCCATCATTATCTTCTCCTATGCTGTGTTGAATCTCTCTTGAAAATATCTCAGGGAAATTCCACATTTCTGGCGTGAATTTTATGGATATTAAAGACCAGACAAGCTGAATTTAATTCTGTATGCATCTTCAAACTCAAATTCTCCCTTCCCAATGAGCACTGCCCACAGCTCTCCCAAGAGACTGGAGTTGGGAGGGAACATGTATGGCTCTTTCTCTCATTCACTACCACCCCTCCACCTTCTTCCTGAATAACCCTTCCTCCTCCATTGTACTGGGAGATGGAAAAGGGGAGGGGAAATCATTACACATGTGACTGTACCACTAACCTCCTCTGTTGGTTGCTTGCTCCCTCTGTGTGGCAGGCTCTGCAGGAAGGCTGTCTTATAGGGTGTTTTTGTGAGTCCTTATGGAGCATCTGCAAGAGTTCTCCCCACAGCACTACTCCCAGACATGGGATGAGCAGTCAGATTTAACCCTTCAGACACTCCCTAAGCTCCCACCTTCATTGACACCAGCCACAGCTTCTTGATGATGAGGTCTCGCTGCTCAACAGAAAACCATCCTAAACACAACATTAGAAACACTGTGTAAGCTGGTCTTCCTTCTCAGATGTTATCTACTATGATGTCTCAATATCCTGTTCTATCTCTTTCATTCGTTTTCTTTATTAAACAATAGGCTCGGAAGTTAGACCATCAAATCTACTACTGCAGCAGAACTTTTGCTGCTGGATGAAAATCCTGTCTTCCTTTCTTGAAGGGACCTCTAATATCTACAATTTCGAATCATGAGTCCTCCCCGTTCCACTGATCTCTGTTATAGGATAGCAACCAGTTCCCTTCCTATATAAGATAAGGGCGAAACCATAGTACTGTCTTCTAGGATAATAACTCCCCTGCCAAAAAATTTTTTATCAAAACTCAACCTTCCAAATATATAACTGGACCAGAGAAATCGAGTTATGTTTTTCTTAGCAAGTCCTGCAGACATTTTCAGCAGCTTATGCTGAGGTTACTTTAGTATAAGGGGATAAGGGGCACATATTATTTTTATCTTTCAACTCCATCCAACATCCTAATACAAGAAGAAAATTCGAGTCCAACGTCCTTTTACACACTAGGTCCAACCAGAACTTTCTCAGGAGACTAGAGAAGTATAAATATCTCAAAATACTACTTAATCTGAGGGGAGAATTAGAATCCATATAAGAAACTTAGGCACGTTGAAGGTATATGGCACTTTCTGGCTACTTATTCCCATCTTCCTTCAGAATGACTCAGCTGCTTGCCATGGAGTATGATTGACACAGTCATGGCAGCAGCAGAATGGAGAAGGAACTGTGAGCTGTAAGCAAAGGGAGGAGAATTCTGTTTGTTGACTCATCCTTGATTGCTGATGTGGAATGTCCAAAATGCACTCCAAAGAGCTCAACCTAAGGTCCTGCAGTGCCTATTCCTAAAGTACCAATTGGAATGACTAAGTCATGAAATTTTTCCTAGATTCATCCAGCCAGAGCAGTCTCTGTATTTCCTTGATGTCTTTGGACCACAGGAAGCCAAGGCTCCTCAGGATGGGACTCCTGGGACTAGTGATTCTCAGGAAGATGCCCTTGTGCTGTAGAGGGAATGACCAGATCATGATCTTATAGCTACTGTTTGTCATCACAGGACAAATCCTGCGCATATGAGGACTGTGGACACCTGATCTCAGGAGGACAAGAGTGACAGGAGCAATCACTAAGGTAGAAGGGAGATTAATGCGCTCTCCAGGTCTTGTGGGGAGGCTTTCAAGACAGGCAGTCAAGAATGGGGCTGGAGGAAAGCCTAACAGTCATCCACTGTATTTCATAAAACAGAGGTAACATGATGTATTGAATGTCATTGGAAAGGATGTTTTGATTCTTTGAAACTTGACCAAACTGTGTGATTTATTTTCCTTTTTAAGTCTGGCTCCCACCTCTTGCCTCCCCTGCTACCAATGGCTCAGGGCTGCAATCTGTGGAGGAAAATGGCTGCCATGTTTGCCCTGTCTGGAGGATAAGGCTTGCTTATGATAACCACAAGATATGAAAAAATAAATATTCAGGTTTGCAACAAAGTATAGACTTCAATACCTTTTCTTTACATGCCCATGGCATATGGAACTCCTTCTGGGGTCCGTTATCACTAGCAGTTTACTATTTTATGTTTGTTAGATCTGCTAGATCTGCTAGACTTTAAACTCACTGAAGACAGATGCCATGACTTTTCTCTTACCTACCCTACCACTACTACTGGCCATGATGCCTGGCCCATAATTGTCACTGAGAAAAAAAGGAGTAACCCAGATTTCTGGCAGCAAGCTGGCCTGGCTCTAGTAGCTAGGCTCTGATGTTCTCCTGTTGAATATAAATACTTTCACAGAACTCTAACCTTAGATAAGCTAACTCTGTGACCTCCAGGGAGCAAGACAAAAACAAGACCACTCTGAGCATCAATGAAACAAAAGCATTGCCCACACCACAGAAATGAGCAAACATTCACTTGTCTCAGCTCATATGAGTTACTTCTACCTTTTTACTAGTTACAACTTTAACCTTGCCTCATTGCTCCAACTTCCTGGTTAAAAAGCATTAAGATACCTACTTATTGAAGTGTCCTTGCTTTCTGACAGCATCAAATCCAGAACAAAACTTTAATTCCTTCAACATTCCCCCAAACTACCTAACACACAAGCCCAAATCCTACAGTGAGCACATCTTAATGCTTCCATATTGTGTCCTATCTCCATCATTGCAACACAAGTCACCCAACATAAAGTCATTCTACTATAGGTGCTTTTCTGGTGCTCTTTGGATGGGAAACATTGATGAAGTTTATTATTGAAGGAATATGGGAATGAGGGACTTGAATTAGAAGGAATTTCATGCAATGAGGAGGGCTGGTGCTGGCCATTAGGAAGGGGAGGAGGCTTAAGCCAAATAATAAAGAAACACAGAAGGTGGTGTCTCCAACTACAGTCATGGACTAGGGACCAAAGTGGACCCTTTAGAAGGCCCAGAGCCCCACAATGACATAGCTTTATTAGACTGACTTTCTGCCCAGCTGACATTCTCTTGGCCTCCATCACCAGCAAAACTGGGGGAAATAGCACTATGTTTTTCAACACTTTGTGTCCCCTCTTTGAGGGGACATCACAAGACAAATCCTGTGCGTGTGAGGACTGTGGACACCTGATCTCAGGCGGTGGAGAATGAGTGACAGGAGCACTTTGAGGGGATACAAAGTGTCTGTGCTGCCTGAACCACCACAGGCACCGCAGGTCCCACCAATGCCGGTGCCACAGCTCCAACTCCTGTGACAGGGGCAGTGGTCAGCAGGGCAGGGGCTCAGGCTGCCACTGACCTGGATCTTAAAGCTGAAATAAGCAACTTTAGAGGACAGAAAGTCCAAGAAGCATCCTGGTCTGCCTTGCTCTCTTATACTCAAATCTCCTTTCCTCTGGCCAGCGCTGAGAAGTTCCCCCCAGAGAGCTCTGAGCTATCCCTAGTGGCTCTTCATGTCCATTCTCCAGGATCCCACAGGATATCCACCCTGGTATCTGCCAGTGTGTGCAATATCTGCACAGCCAGTTGTCATCACCGTGTCTGATCCTATGAAAGAATAAAGCCTTTGTTTTATCAGCACCACGTGGTACCCTCTGCCTTTGCTACAGCCCAGGCTGCTCCGTGTGTGTCCCCTCCCCTCTGCTACTCCAGCCAGCACTGCCTGGCACAAGAAACATATCTCAACTCCAGAACAGAAAAGGAGAAGTTCTAACATCTCTGAAGGGGCCTGTAGGGCGATTATATTGGGGCAGAAAGAGGAGGGGTACCAGTTCATAGCCATAGCAATAAGACCTGATTTTCCCTTGTAATGAAGAGCCCACGCTCTGGTGAAAGGCAACTACTACCATCAGGTTATGAAAGATCTTCCAGGATACCCACCTATAAGACAGGGAACGGGGAGGCAAAGAATCCAAAAGCTAGAAGAAAAGCTGCTGAGAGACCAGGGTGGGAAAGGAAGGACCCAGGAATAGCTATTAACTCATTTTTTTTCAGTAAATATCTGGAGTGCATTGGGGAGAGTTAAACATGAAGAGGTTGTGGATGCAGGGAGAAAAATGAGACTGGAGTTCTATGAATAAGTATCTTACGTAAGAAGACTGGAAAGAAGAAAAAAGTGGAAGTGAGAAATGGTGCTGGTTTTATAAATGGATTTAATTATAAATCTAACATTTACTTAGCACTTATGATGAGCCAGGCATTGTTCTACGTGTCTTACCTAAAGTTCCTCAATTAATCTTCCCAACAACCCTTTGGGGTAGGTACTCTTAGTCTTTCATGTTACAGTTATTGAAACATAATCACCACATGTTGCCTTCACTTGCCAAGGTCGTACAGCAGTCTGGATGCAAAGACCATGAACACAACTACCATGCTATACTGATTTACTTCAAACCAGGAAATAAAATTATTTCTAAATTACTTTTTTCAGCCTAGCCCAATGTGTTTAACACTGCGTTTTGAAATCTATACCACTAAGATCCCAAACCATGTAAGTCATAGCTTCAATACGATCCCGTTTGGGTAAGAAAGGTGCTGTCCCAGATGAAAGTGCAGTGGTCAACTAACCATGCCTCTTTACCCCTTATTAAAACCATCACTTTGCACATAAAACAACAGTGATATCTCCCACTGATGGTAAAGTGTTAAAATGAGAGTAAAGCAGAAATCATAAGCCAAACCTAAACCAAGATATTCCTAAAATAAAACCAAAAAATCAAAGAGACATCATAGTATTCCATTTCTATGTACGTACCGCCTCAGCCCCCAGCTGCTACCAGGACCACTCATTCATCTAATCCATGGTGCACCTTTGAGTGAATTAGAAGAGTGGACACAGACTTGTGCTTACACACAGGTAGGCCAGCAACGTTCAAGCTGGATTTCAGTACCCACTTTCCCCACAGGCCAGATATCCTTATGTAGTGACCAACCTACCCCACAATACGGATTTGGAAGCTGCTGCTGATGGTGGCCCTGAGGCTTGCAGAGGAGCAATACTGGAAGAAACAAAGGGTGGGTGACTCGGGCCAGTCTGATGTTCCCATCAACTTCCTCTCCTCCACTGTGGAAGCTGAGACCCAGGGTATTCTGTGAAGGGAGCTAAATGGCCCCAAAAAAGTTCATTCTGTTTGTCTCAGGGTTCCCCATGCCTCACATTCAGCCAACCTGCAAGCCCTAAGGAATCAGTGAGTCAGTCTCCAGGAGGACTCAAACATCTGCTCCCTCCTTTACATCTCCAGGGTTCATAGTATCGCTGAGGTCCTTCTCATCGCCTGCCAGATAACACCCATCGCCTGTACTTTCCCGTTGGTCCTAATGGTAGGTAGATAACACTTCCAGAAGCTCAAGTCAAATCATTCATTAAAAACCTACGACAAGGCTTACATCCAAAAGACAGGCTATAACAAATGCTGGCAAAGACGTGAGAAAAGAGAATCCTCGTACACTGTTCATGGGAATGTAAATTAGCACAACCACTATGGAGAACAGTTTCGAGGTTCCTCATAAAACTAAAAATAGAGCTACTATACAATCCAGCAATCCCATTGCTGGGTATGTACCCAAAAGAAAGAAAATCAGTATATTGAAGAGATATCTGCATTCCAATGTTTGTTGCAGCACTGTTCACAATAGCCAAAATTTGGAAACAATCTAACTGCCCATCAACAGATGAATGAAAAAATAAAATGTGATACTTATACACAACAGAATACTATTCAGCCAGAAAAAAGAATGAGATCCTGTCATTTGCAACAACATGGATGGAACTGGAAATCATTATGTTAAGTGAAATTAGCCAGGCACAGAAAGACAACATTGTATATTCTCATTTATTTGTGAGATCTAAAAGTCAAAACAATTGAACTCATGGAAACAGAGAGTAGAAATATGGTTACTAGTGGCTGGGAAGAGTAGTTGGGGGATAGAAGATGAGGTGAGAATGGTTAATGGGTACAAAAAGTGGTTAGAAAGAATGAATATGACCTACTATTGATAGCACAAAAGAATGACTACAGTCAATAATAATCTATTTGTACATTTTTAAATAACTAAAAAAGTATAATTGGATTGTTTGTAACACAAAGGATAAATGCTTGAGGTGATGGATCCCCATTCTTCCTGATGTGATTATTATGCATTGCATGCCTGTATCAAAACATCTCATGTACCCCATAAATATATACCTACTATATACACACAAAAAATTAAAAAGTAAACATAAAACCGTCCAATGAGATTTCAATAAATGAAAACAGGCTCAGCATGTTTCATAAACAGAAGAGAGAACAGTATAGAGAACACAATGAGGAACAAAAGAGCAAAGCAGGAGAGGGAGGCAAGGACAGCACCTGTGCCTGGCTACATGTGCTTGGTTTGAAACTGCCCTTTGACCTGGGGAATTTCTATCCACCCTGCTGGACACAGAAGTCAACTCCTCCTTTTTCTCTCTAGTGCTCCAAATCTTCTTTTCCCATCCTCATCACCCAGGTTGGGATCATCTCCCACCGTCTCACCCGTAATTGTCAGCTCATCTACCTGCTCCACCTCTGGAAAGCAGCCTGAAGTTTCCCTTGAATAATGTTCCTTTCTCCTCCCCACTCATATGTCTGTACATTGCCCACCCCTACTCTAACTTGCACTTAGGATACGGAGCTGCCTGCTCTAATAGGACCAGAGCAGCATGGGCAGGCTTGGTGGCCCCCAAGCCACCCAGCTGGACCCACATTGGCCCCAAAGCACAGAGTAGGACCTGTTCAGCAGCACAGCACGCAAGAGAAAGAAAGGCAGACCCGGGTAGAAAACTAATCAAAATCAGGAGCATAAATGAGGACAAAGAAAGGACAGAGCCACACTGCAACTGCAACCACATCCGCCAGCCTCGAGGTCACCCTTCTGGGGTACCAAAAGTGACCCAGAGCCACCTAGCAGCCATCTGCAGCCCATGTTCCTCTGCTCCCCCCCGGGGTAGCTTCTAAATCAGTGGGGAGCTGCACCAGCTGACTATAGAATTTGCAGTGCCAGGGGGAAAAATCATTCTAACAAAGTTTTGAAAGGAAATGGAAAACAAGATAAATGTGTTTATAGCATATATTCAACATTATTATTAATTCTTATTATCCATGCTGCATAACCCCCATACAACACATAAGCAAAAGGTCCTAATGTATTAAGAAATAACTAATTATTTCTCGAATTTTGAAAAATTGATAAAGGACAAAAGCAATTTAGAAAAGAACTGTAAATGATCCATAATCATACAAATAGGTTCAACTTCTTTACTAAACAAGAACAACAAAAAATTCTTACCTATCAAATTAGCTCTCTTTGTAATAACCAGCTTCTGGGCACTTGAGGTGTAACAACTAAACACATGAAAAACAGTGGTAGCGAGCCATCCACTAGTGTGTCCAAAACCTTAAAAAGTCATTCAATTTGATGGAGTCTAACTAATTCTAGGACAATGCCTTTAGTCAAATCATCAGAGACACAGTATTTTTCTTTAAAAATGTGCGTCATTCTTCACGAAGATGAGAACAGTAGACACTGGGGAGACTAGAAGGAAGAAGGTGAAGGGGGACCTGGGATGAAAAACTCTCCGATATGCTCACTACCTGGGGATGGGATCATTCATACACTAAACCCTGGCGACGCGCAATTTACCCATGTAACCAACCTGCACATGTACTCCCTAAACCTAGAGTAAAAGTCAGAAAAAGAAAAAGTATATCATTCTTTACAGGAGCAATGAAGTAGAACTGCCTCAATGTTCAACACGAAGGGAATAGTTAACTAAAGAATTGTGCATCCCTAAAACGGGTAAAATATTGCTCAGTCATTACAACCACTTTTAAAATTGGACGAACTGTCATCATGTGATGTGAAAAAGCAGCATTTACAGAATATAAAGTGTGTCTCCTTTGTGTGCACACACACACCTTTTTCTTGTTTCCACGGTTTTCAAAAATTTAGAGAATGTGCATTACCGTAATTATCAGAAAATAATTTTATTTTTGAAAGACAGTAATTCGGCAGGGTGAGATTCCAAAGAATTAGGGATCCTGAGGTTATCTGACACAGAGGAAGAAACGGCTTCAGGCTTCAGCCCTGGGCATGTCTCTGATTTTAAAACTCTGATTTTTTTTTTTTTTTTCCCAGAAGAAACGGATGGCCCTGCTCTTCCCTGGTCACCTCAAGTCAGTGACTGCCTCTCCTGACCACTGCTGTGCGGGAAAATGACAGGGCCTTACCCAGAAAATAAGAGCACGAGGGCTGTTGCTCAGTTGTGCAGCCTGCCTGGGTCCTGCCCCAGACCTGGGAGGATGACCTGTGGGCTACCCAAACCGGTGGCAGCTCCTCCTGGAGGAGCCTGCTCTGCTGGGAACAAATTAAGGCTTCCCTGCCTGCCCTAATCTCAAAGTTGATTTTTCTGGTCCCACCCACTTGAGCACCACTTTCACCACTTCCTACTGGTATTTTACCACTTTTACTGTTGTTGTTTGTTTGTTTGTTTGTTTGTTTGTGAAGCGGCCTCATAGTTTAGGGTAAATACCAGAGGTTCATTGTCTCATGCCAGGGAAATCGAGGATGCGGACACAGAAGAAGTGAGATTAAGAGCGGAGGTTTAATAGGCAAAAGAAAGAGAAAAGAGAGTAGCTCTCTCTCCTACAGAGAGAGTGGGGTGCCCTAGTGTGTCTTTGGGTTTCCTGGCGAAATGCACAGGGTTTTATAGACAAGCTTGAGGAGGAGGTGTCTGATTAACATAGGGCCTAAGAGATTGGTCGGACCAGGTGTGCTGTTTGCATAGAGTGTGAAGAAGCTGGCCATCCCCCCCATCTAATATTTTATTATGCAGATGGGGTCTCTACCTGTCCGGACCATGTTGCCTGCCTTTTTACTGCCCAAGTGGCAACAAAGAAAAGAGAAGAGGGATCCTCCAAGCTGAACATGCCTGGCCCCCGGGTAGCCTTTTTTCTATCAGTACAGCTAACTGCATCTAACTATGCAAGCTTCCAGCTTGCTTATTTAGGTCTGCAGCTCAGTTTTACAAGCTGCTCTTTGTTGGAAAAGCAATTATTTGGGGACTGCTTTTTGTTAAAAGGGAAGCCTTACCAAGGACTCTCTTACACTCACTAACTGCCTAAATAACTTCTTTATAGCTCCTGTATCATTTGTTTGTTTTTCAAATAACTTAATTCTACTGAATCCATGTGAACTACCTACGGCATTAAAATGCTCTGCTTTTGAACCCTTATCTCAAACAGACAAAAATCCAAAAGTTATGGGGAAGCGCTCTTGGATCTTTACTAAGCAGAAACTGGATGCTGGGAAAGCCACGACCTGAATTTAGGGCTCCATTCTCATCCTGCTTCGCGCCCCTTTCTCAAAAAACAAAACAAACAAAAACAAAACAACAACAGCAACAACAACAACAAAAACCTTCTTTTGCTTCCAGGTGCCTCAGGGAGCAGAAGGAAGCAGGGAAGAGGCTAGGGTCGCTAGAACACTAAAACATGTCTATGTATAGAACGGTGCCACCTTTGCTCTTGCTGTCCCAAGGTCTCCCTGCCGGCCAGGCGATCCGACGGAAGCAGAGAGGACTTGGAAGAAACCCTTTGGGAGTAAACAATACCCAATACTGTAGGATTTTAACTCTGTCTTACCTGTGCACTTGCCCAGTTAGGAATTTTATTTCCTTCCTTCCTTCCTTCCTTTCCTTCCCTCCTTCCCTGTCTCCCTCCCTCCCTCCTTCCTTCCTTTCTTTTTTTTTTTTTTCTTTTGAGACAGAGTCTCGCTCTTGTCACCCAGTGGTGTGATCTCGGCTCATTGCAACCTCCACCTCCCGGGTTCAAGCAATTCTCCTGCCTCAACCTCCTGAGTAGCTGGGATTATAGGTGCCCGCCACCACACCCGGCTACTTTTTGTACTTTTAGTAAAGACGGGGTTTCGCCATGTTGGCCAGGCTGGTCTTGAACTCCTGACCTGAGGTGATCTGCTCTCCTCGGCCTCCCAAAGTGCTAGGATTACAGGCGTGAGCCACCGCACCCGGCCAGAAATTTTCTTTAGGAAAGCTGTAGTTTCTATTTTCTGCCTAGTTGTCAAGACAATTTAAAATTACACTGAATTAGAAAAAATATTTAAACCTATGGCCATTTTAAACTTGTAGAACACTTCATACGTTTTAATTGTACTTCAGTTCCACATCATCGTAGCTGGTGTTAAGAGAAAATGACAGTATTTAGGGATAATTTGTTTTCCCAACACACACGAGTGCTTGCTTATTCACACCTTTTCGCCCAGACACCAAGCACTGCCTGGAGCCCCAAAACAGTTCACACACGTATTTTACAAAATTCTAGAGTAGAAGGTAGTATCACTGAAGCACAGAGAGTCTGCTTAATTTGGACAGCTAACCTCAGGAAGAACTGAGGGCTGCCTCTCCTTGAAATCCTTGAAATTCTCCGAGGTGTCTGTAGAGGGCAGTATGGGGCAGAGGAAGGAGCACAGGATTTGGATTCCTGGGGCAGGAGTTTAAACAGGACAGTGCTACTTCCTTTACGATGTAGGTAAGCATCATCTCTCTTGCCTACATAAAAGTGTTAAAAATACAGTCAAGAGATAATGCCTTAAAGGAAATGTGGGCTAAACATAAAAACTAATACAAACGATTACTTATGGAACAGAAAGGAGGAAGAAGGGGGACAAAGATGTAAGCTAGACTTTGTTGAATATATCTTGTTTTGATAGTTTTGACTTTGGATTAATGTAAATGTTATATACATAATTAAAAACAAAATTATTAAATAAAAATCTACAAATAGTAAAAACAAACCAAATTAAGTACAAATGCATATCAGGTTGGTGGCATAACTATATTCAGAAAAGAATTACTGCAAGTAATTCTAAAACACATTTTTACCCCACAATTCTATTCCAAGGACAAATGAGTTTCAGAGAAAAAGTAAATAGCATTGAATGATCATATTGATAATAATAATGTTGGCATTATCACTTGGAAAATAACACAGCCATATTGTAGGCTAAAAGAAAGAGAAAACAAATTTTCAGTATAAGAAAAAAAAAATGCAAGTATAGAACCAAAGAGGTTAAGTACTTATTATTCTGAAATGTTAAATTTGAATTGGTTATTAATTCATTTTTTTTAAATATGTGTTTTCTAACTGCTCACAGAAAAGATCTAGCAGCAATAAAAACGCAGTCACATTTTGTCTCCATAGTGTCTAGAGTAAGGTCTCTAAATACCATTTACCACTGAAAAAAAAAAAAAACAAAGCAAGGAACCATTGGAGAAATACCTGGGTCTAGATCTGAGGCAGGTAATATACAGAATTAGCCCAGGATATTTTATTGTAACAGAAAGCAAGCAAACTACGGTAGACTCGGGGGGCTGTGTCAAAAAAACACAGGGGGCAATTTTAAAGAACTCCCAGTGTCTAAAAAATGAGAGAAATAATCACTGCAATTGATCAAGATGTATTAAAGAAAAAGAGAAACCCATGAGTCTATGATGATACTACTTTAAAAAATAAAAAGAGTTATCTTTGGAAATTGCTGGGCCACCAACTTATTATTCTGAAAACTGGCAAGAGGAAGAGTTTCGCATTTACTCTGTATTTCCTATAAAATTGTATTTTGGATTACCAGATAGTTGATGAGGAAAAGTTATTTTTTAATAAAAAACTTCCAGTTAATAAATGAAGATGAGGGAGAGAAAGTTACTATTTATTAACCCATAATGAAAAAAAGTGGGTCTAGAAACAATAACCAAGAGGTGCTTATACCACTGGGTGAAAGGTTTGTGGAGAGCCTTAAAATGGATAAATGGATGGTGCTGACCCCTAAATCTGCAGATGAATCTTAACATCACTAAACTTAGAACTCCCAGACAGTATGTGTCTCCTCTTCGGTATAATAATAAGTGCACATCACATCCTATTTATGCTTATCACGAAAAAAAAAAAATGAACTTGAATTTAATTTAAGCTTCTAAATCTAATTACCAGTTTATAAGAAATACTGGGGAATATAGAAACATAACAAGAAAGTCAAATGACACAAGAAAGAAGCAATCAGCCAAACTCAACATGCGAGAAAATTTTCAGGATGCATAACCTATTTATTTAAAAAGTAAATGATGCGAAAGAGTACAGGGGCTGCTACAGATTAGAAGAAACTTAAGAGAAAAATCAACTGAATGTGTGGATTTTGTTTGCATCCTAACTCAAAGAAACCAACTTGAAAGCCATTGGGAGAAAAGCTGAATGTTGGGAGAGAAGCTGAGGCAGGGCTAACATGTCTGTTAGACTTACTGGCTCCTTAAGCAGTATATGTTTCTCATTCACTTAAGCAGCCATATATTTCTCATTCACTTGATACACTGTTTCCTTTCAACCCCCACATCCTCACCACCTGTTTGTTTATTAGTTTGAACACCAATAAATAGCGTGGGCTCCCAGAGCTCGGACCTTTGCAGCCTCCACACTTGAGATGGCTCTTTGGTCCCACTTTCTCTCTCAAACTGTCTTTTTCTCATTCCTTTGACTCTGCTGGACTTCATTGCCCCCACGACCTGGTGTTGGGTCTGATCACCCCAGTAAAAGCTGCATTTTTTAGATAATTGTGGAAATGTAAACAAGAACTATGTGTTACCTGATATTAAAGAAGTACTGTTAGGTCTGCTAGAAATGGTAATGCACATTTAAATACACAGATGAGTAACACTATAAAGCAACCACACAACAAGCCAGTATTATAACCAGCTAACAACACAATGACAGGATCAAATCTACACATATCAATACTAACCTTGAATATAAATTTGCTAAATGCTCCACTTAAAAGGCACAGAATAGCAAGTTGAATAAAAAAGCAAGACTCAATGGAATGCTGTCTTTGAGAGACCCATCTCATGTGTAATGATATCCATAGGCTCAAAATAAAGGGATGGAGGAAATTTACAAAGCAAATGGAAATCACAACAAGCAGAAATTGCAATCCTAATTTCAGACAAAACAGACTGTAAACCAACAAAGACGAAAAAGGACAAAGAAGGGCACTGCATAATGGTAAAGGGTTCAATTCAACAAGAAGATGTAACTATCCTAAATATATATGCACCCAACACAGGAGCACCCAGATTCATAAAGCAAGCTCTTAGAGACACCCACAAAGAGACTTAGACTCCCACACAATAATAGTGGTGAGAGGAGACCACCTGCTAGCAGACCTCGCTCTCCAAGCCTCCTTGGCCTCCGCGTCCACTCTGGCGGTGCTTGAGGAGCCCTTCAGCTGACCACAGCACTGTGGGAGCCCCGCTCTCGGCTGGCTGAGGCCAGAGCCGCCTCCCTCTGCTTGCAGGGAGGTGTGGAGGCAGAGGTGCTGGCAGGAACCCGGGCTGCGCACAGTGCTCACAAGCCAGCGCGAGTTCCCACCGGCCTGGCCTTAGGGGGCCCCACAGCCGGCGGCCCCCCGACCCAGGGCAGTGAGAGGCTTAGCACCTGGGCCAGCAGCTGAGGTGGATGTGCCAGGTCCCCCAGCAGTGCCGGCCCACAGGCGCTGTGCTCCAGTTTTCGCTGGGCCTCAGCTTCCTTCCTGTAGGGCAGGGCTTGCGACCTGCACCCTGCCATGCGCGAACCACCCCCCTGCAGTAGGCTCCTGAGCCACAGGATCCTCCCCAAGGAGGGCTGCACCCTGCTCTGCGGGCTTGGTCCCATCAACCACCCAGGGCGGAGAAGTACTGGTGCTCTGCAGCTTACTGACAGGCAGCTCCACCCGCCCCTGTGCGGGATCCACTAGGTGAAGCCAGCTGGGCTCCTGAGTCTAGTGGGGACTTGGAGAACCTTTATGTCTAGCTAAAGGATTGTAAATACACCAATCAGCACTCTGTGTCTAGCTCAAGGTTTGTAAATACACCAATTGGTACTCTGTATCCAGCTAACCTAGTGAGGACTTGGAGAACTTTTCCCTCTAGCACTCTGTGTCTAGGGCAAGGACTGTAAACAGACCAATCAGCTCTCTGTAAAACGGACCAATCAGCAGGATGTAGGTGGGGTCAGATAAGGGAATAAAAGCAGGCTGCTGGAGCTTGTAGTGGCAACCCACTCGGGTACTCTTCCACTCTGTGGAAACTTTGTACTTTTGCTCTTTGCAGTAAATCTTGCTGCTGCTCACTCTTTAGGTCTACGCGGGCTTTGTGAGCTGTAACGTTCACCACAAAGGTCTGCAGCTTCACTCCTGAAGCCAGCGAGACCACAAAACCACCAGGAAGAATGAACAACGCCAGACACGCTGCCTTTGAGAGCTCTAACACTCACCAGGAAGGTCTGCAGCTTCACTCCTGTCAGTGAGACCACAAGCACAGCAGAAGGAAGAAACTGCAGACACATCTGAACATCTGAAGGACCAAACTCCAGACTACCGTCTTTAAGAACTGTAACACTCACCGGGAAGGTCCGCGGTTTCATTCTTGAAGTCAGCGAGACCAAGAACACACCAATTCCAGACACAGTGGGAGACTTCAACACTCCACTGACAGTATTAGACAGATAACCCAGGAAGAAAATGAAGACATTCAGGATCTGAACTCAACATTGCACCAAATAGATCTAATAGGCCTCTACAGAACTCTCCACCACAAAACAACAGAATATACATTTTTTTCATTGCCACGTGGTACATACTCTAAAGCTGATCATATAATTGAAATTATACCAAACACACTCTCAGACCACAGTACAATAAACATAGACGACTAAAAAAACTCTCAAAACCATGTAATTGCATGGAAATTAAACAACATGCTCCTGAATGACTTTTGAGTAAATAATGAAATTAAGGCAGAAATCAAGAAGATCTTTGAAATTAGTGAAAACAAAGTTACAACATACCAGAACCCCCGGGACATAATGAAGGCAGTGTTAGCAGGGAAATTCAGAGCACTAAATGCCCACCTCAAAAAGTTAAAAAGATCTCAAATTAACAACCTAATGTCACAACTGAAAGAATTAGAGAAGCAGGAGCAAACCAACCCCAAAGTTAGCAGAAGACAAGACATTACCAAAATCAGAACCGTACTGAAGTAAATCAACACATGAAAAGTCATTCAAAAGATCAACAAATCCAGGAGTTGTTTTATTGAAAAAGTTAATAAGATAAAAGGGCCACTAACTAGATTAATAAAGAAGAAAAGAGAGAGGATCCAAATAAACACAATTAGAAATGGCAAAGGGGATGCTACCACTGACCCCAAAGAAATAAAAATAACCATTGGAAACTACTATGAACACCTCTATACACACGAACTAGAAAGCTTCGATGAGATGGATAAACTCCTGGACACACATACACTCAAGATTGAACTGAAGAAAGAAATTGATTCCTAAACAGACCAATATTGAGCTCAAAAATCGAAACAGTAACAAATAGCATACCAATCAAAAAAGCCCAGGACCAGATGGATTCACAGCTGAATTCTACCAGAGTAAAAAGAAGAAATAGTACTACATTTTACTAAAACTGTTCCAAAAAAAAAAAGTCAAGGAGGAGGGATTCCTCCCAACTCATTCTGAGACCACCATCATCCTGATGCTTAAACCTGCCAGAGACACAACAAAAAAAGAAAACTGCAGGCCAATATCCTTGACGAACATTGATGCAAAAATCAACAAAACACTTGCAAACTGAATCCAGCAGCACATCAAAAAGCTAATCCACTATGATCAAGCAGACTTCATCCCTGGGATGCAAGGTTGGTTCAACATACACGAATCAATAAATGTGATTCATCACATAAACAGAACTAATGATTATCTCAATAAATGTAGAAAAGGCTTTTGATAAAGTGCAACATTCCTTCATGTTAAAAACTCCCAATAAACTAGATATGGAAGGAACACATGTCAAAATAACAAGAGCCACCATAGCCAACATCATACTGAATTGGGAAAAGATGGAAGCACTCCCCTTAAAAATGGCACAAGTCAAGGATGCCCTCTCTCGCCATCCCTATTCAACATAGTATGCAAAGTCCTGGTCAGAGCAATCAGGGAAGATAAAGAAATAAGGGGCATTGAAATAGGAAGAGAGGAAGTAAAACTATCCCTGTTTGCAGACTACATGATTCCATATCTAGAAAATCCCATAGTCTTGGCTCAAAATCTCTTTCAGCTGATAAACAATGTCAGCAAAGTTTCAGGATACAAAATCAATGTACAAAAATCACTAGCACTACTATACACCAACAACAGTCAAGCCAAGAGCCAAATCAGGAACACAATCCCATTCACAACTACCACAAAAACAGTAAAATATTTAGGAATACAGCTAATCAGGGAGATGAAAGATCTCTACAAGAAGAATTACAAAACACTTCTCAAAGAAATCAGAAGTTACACGAACAGATTAAAAAAAATTCCATGCTCATGGATAGAAAGAATCAATATCATTAGAATGTCCATACTCTGCCCAAAGAAATTTACAGATTCATTGCTATTCCTGTAAAACTACCAATGACATTTTTCACAGAACCAGAAAGAACTATTTTTAAATTCATATGGTGCAAGAAAGAAAAATGTCTATGTCAATTACAGACATGTACTCTAGTATTAGTGGGTGGGGAAAATATTATATGTGGGCTTTGCTTTAAAATAGTTCAGAAAAAAAGAATAGGGGGCCAGAGAACAAATGGAACAATATGGGAACAATGCTGATTTCTTTTTCATCTGGGTGCTGAGGAATTGAGGGATCATTATCCTATCCTTTCTTCTGGTGCAGCTTTGAACATTTACTTAATAAAATACAGAAACAAAGTAATTAATGCATTAAGTTAGCATGTGAAACTTCTTTGTAAAATATAAAGTCCTATACATGTAAGGGACAATATTTTTATGGGGCAAATAGAGAAGAAATGGTGCTGAGGTGGTCCAGAGGGCAGGACTAGGGCCCAGAGTAGGAGCAAGGTGCAAGACAGTGTTGGTAAGCATTCCAAGAAGTAGGCCTTCTCCACCACAGTGGGAGGATAGCTTAGTACAAAATGCAGCAATTCCAATTCTACAGGTTGATCTAAGTTTTATCCTATGGATATGTGACACAACATTATTTCCCCTCCTAAATTACAGACTGAGCCTTGTCATTGTCTCATTAACCCAGCTTATTTTTTTTCATGGCAATTATCACTCTTTGTGATTATCTGATATTTGTGGTCTGATTATTTGTTTATTTGTTTATTTTCTGTCTCCATCTCCCGCTTCCGAAGTTAACACTGAAGACAGGAACTCCATTTCCCATGCTTTAAATATGCAGGAGAGTTAAGGTGCCTGACAAATATTTGCTGAATGAATAAATGCATTACAGCTATTTAATTACAGTAAAGAATTGGAGGCAAGACAATGCCCAACAATAAGGAGTTGCTTACATAAACAGTGGACTGTCCACAAAATAGAAAACTATTAAGGCATAAAAAGTTTGCTATGGATGAATGTGTATTGTCATGAAAAGATGCTATAATACATAATTGGGTGAAAAGTTCAGATGAAAAAATAGCATTCAAAACCTGAAGACAATTTTGTTAAAAGAAAAAAAAGTTTGCATAAAGATCTGGAGGAGTGCACAATTAGGTGTAAAAATCATTATTGTAGACCATAGAATTATAACTTGTTTTATTTTTTGTTTATTTATATTTGTATTTTTCTACAATTCAGTTTTATATGCCCTGGGTTTAAACAGGGCTGTGCTCCTTCCTCTGTAATGGAGATCATCATAATCTCTTTCCTGAATATATAAAAGTATTATGCCCTAAACATTCTAGAATTATTCAATAATAAGGGAAAGTATACTTTAAAATAAAAAATCTAATACAAAGATTTTTTAATTAAATTTTTCTAGAAGTGCAATAGATTTATTGAAAAAATTAAATTTTTCAAAATGAGATAAATGATTATGTGAGACAGTGAGCTAACATCCTCTATCTAGCCGTGTTTAGCACTAACCAGGTTACTACAGAAGGACATTTTTCTGCATTTAATGAGCGATCTAATAACCTTTTCAATTTATAAATATGTCGTGAATTTTGGACTGTTTACCCCTAAAAGCTTTTTAGAATCTATTTTGAACTAAGCAGTAATACATCAATCATCTCTACTTTATTATTGACTATAACATTAGTTATGGAATGGAAATAATGTCAAAAATGAGCCCTGGCGTTTTTTTGTATGTTTCTAGACTGGGTGGAGTGCACAGTTAATATGCTACTTTATACTGAAATGCACCACACCTTGAGGTAATTTTCTGATGAGTACAAAGTTCAAAGCAAGGATTAAATTATATAGTTTGTGCTGTCAACAATCAATCATCAGTTGTGTTGGGCAACTTCCATATACAAACTGCAGTGCCAAGCAGACAGAGAAATAGTAAGATGTATGGGACATGACACTGTCCTCAAGGAGCTTAGAGTCCAGCAGTTGTATGACAAGATTTGCCATGTTTAGCAATGGGCTGAGAATCAACAACCTGCTTCTGGATTTTGGCTTTTTTTTAAGGTTCTCTCACATCAAATATCACTGTTTCAGCAGTCTCCAGGGCATTCTTGCCCCTAAGAATAGCAGAAATTTTTTCCCTTCGTTTTCCTTAGCACAGCTGCGATCATCTGGAACTTTCTAAGAACTAACACCGATTCTGGCTGTATTGCTTATTAGAAAACTTTTAAATCTTTATACTATTACCATCTCATGTGTTAGATAAAATGTAATAGATATCTTTCTAATGTGTATCTAAACTTGCATGAAAGTTAAAAAAATTCCCAAGTTCCATAATTGAATGGAGAATTGAGAACCAAAACCAAAATAGAAGGCCCATAGGTTGATGTGGCAGCTGTCTGAAAGTAGAGAATGTTATTTTCTAAGGGTTTGGAATCTAAGGTCTTGAAGAGAAGGAGACAAGATTGGGAGCAATGAAAGAAACATCCTCACTGGAAAAGGTGGGCTGCAGGAGCAGCACCACAAGACACAAAAAAGCTTGTCTGCCTTAGCTTGGGTTTATAAGGAGGGGAGAAAATAAGCCCTTAAAATTTATAACCAAGGGTCTGTACCTCATATATATTTGCCACTCTTTCCAAAGGACACTACACATGGGATCTGAGACTACCTAAACTAGATAATTACATAAAAATTGGTTCCTGGCAGATGACAGATACCTGAGATAGCTGGCAGAAACAAATTCAAAATCAATCTAGAGGGATTTGTCTTCAACATAATCCCCTTAGGATGCCCACACATAAAATCTCACTGAAGATGAACTCTTGTGGCTTGTTTTCTCGTGTGTTTTCTAATTTTGAATTATGATTTCATGTTCAGGGAGAATCAATAAATACTATAAGCAGTAGAATTAGACTACCGAGAAATTTCAGATAAAAGAATTATCAGATAAATATTATAAATTTGGGTGATTATGATGTATCAGTGTAGGCTCAGCAATTGTAACAAATGTACCACTCCGGTGGGGGATATTGGTAATCAAGGAGTCTATGCATATCTTGGGGCAGAAGGTGTATGGGAGATTTCCATGCCTTCCTCTCAATTTTGCTGTAAACCTAAAACTGCTCTAGAAAAATAAATCTTTAAATGTATGTTTAAAATGATTAAATATAAATAAGAATTTAAAACATAAGAAAATATATCGACTCTATAAAAGAAGAACCAAGTAGAACCATAAGAAATTAAAAGTATATTCTTTGGCATTTGAAAATCAATAAATGATATAGGTATAGATGTGGCTGGGAATAAAAGCCAAAAAAAAGAGATTAAGAAATTAGAAGTTTCTCACCTAAAATTAATTTGTTTCTCACATAAAAATCCCAGATCTTGACTATTCAGCATTGGCATTAAGGCCCGATAGCCATCTGAAACTGATTATTCTTTTACATTTCTATTTCAGCTCCTAGTGGGTGACACTTGTTTTTTTGGCTCAATACTCAGTTCCAGCCATCAGTACACATTCTAAGGAGTGGAAGGAATGAAGAAGGAAAGGAAAAAAGGGGTGTGGGTTTATCCTTTGAAAACGTGTCTTGAAGATCCTCCCATTGACATCCTATTGCCCAGAACGAGTCATATGGTGATGCTTAGCTACAAGGGATCCTGGAATGTTTATTCTTGGAAGTCATAGACCCAACTAAAACTTAGAAGTTTGATTAATGTGAAAGAAAGGTTACATAGATATTGAGGTAAATTAACAGTTAAGTGGCAAACAATAATATATTTAAAAGAGTTGAAAAGAGAAATTATGAACTGAGAGATAGGTTGAAATGACTTAGAATGCAGTGATTTCCATATAACAGAATGCAAAAGTCCTACATGCATCTAATGAGATTTCCAGAAAGAATATACGAAATAATCAATGAGTAGCAATATTTGAAGAGATATTGGCTCTACATTTTTAGAAATGAGTGAAAGACATGAATTCTCACAAACACAAATCTCAAGGGAAAATTGTAAAAAGTATCAGAATATGAAACAGATTACCTCTCCAGAAAAAAAAAAAAAAAAAAAAAAAAAGGCTGATAGCATCTTTCTCAACCATTAGTGCCAGAAAATAGTGGAATAATACCTTCAAAGTGATTTGAGACAATATTTGCCAACATGGAATTCTATATCTAGCTAAAATATTATTTAACGGTAAGGGCAAAATTAAGCTATTTTCAGATGAAGATTAATCTTACTACTAGTAGTGGCTAAAAGAACTACCAAGGATTTACTTCAGAAAGAAGAAAATTGAATCCATAAAGAAAGAATAATCTAAAGCAGGCAGTGGTAAGGGGGCAGAGAAAAATATGAAAATGTGGCTAAAAATAAACAATTATTGACAGTATAAAATAGTAGAAGTAGTTTCAGGGTGTTAAGATGAAACTATAATATTAGACAAAAATGAAATGAAAGATAAGAAGTGTATGTTTATGGTTAAAGTGCTCTAACATGTTATACTGCTCCAGAGCATGGGAAATGTAAGCAGCTGTCCATCATATGGGGTCTGACCTCACCAGAGATAGCTTGTTGCCACCAAATGTAAGCATAGATTGAGATTTCCAACTCGAGCCTCGTCTGGTACCACATGGCAAATGCCTTGCCTGGTTCCTTTATTTCCAAGTTCTGTGCCCGTTTGCTTTTAGAGGATTGAAAGATGATGGTAGTAGATATAGGGGGAAAGGGAGCAAAGAAAAAGAAATACACCTTGGCAAATGATTAGATGCAAAATCAAAAGAAAGGGAAGAGTCGAAGATTTCACTGCAGTATTTAGTGTAATTGGCAACAGTATCCCCATCCTCTGAAGTAGAGAAATCTAAAGAAAAATATAAAAACGCTAGTTTGAGAGGTAGTGATGTTTCATGTGAGATACTTCTGAATTATTCAATTAAACCATTGTATGAGATTCAGAGGTTTTTAACCATAATTTTCAGGAAGTATCATTACTAAAGATAGAAATTTTAGAGACAGACACGTAAAGGAATATCCCAGATACATAGTTCTATCTGAAATCCTAACGAAGAGCCTAGCACATATTAGATTCTCAATAAAAGTGTGAAGAATTAGTAAATGAATGAATGAATGAGATTTTCTGTACAAAGAAAAAGTCAGACAGCTAAAAGCTAACCCTTAGTTATTAATCACCAATTTAGAATTGGAACTAGCAGAAATACTAGGAGAGAAGAGAGGGGGGAAATCCTGGTGAATTATAAAACACTGACAGCAGTGCAGTGTCCAGAATAGAAGGGCAGGAGCTGACCAACAGTGGGCAATGTTTTCCAGAGGACTGGGACCCTGGGAATTGAAGAAAGACTGTTGAGCACAGAACTTAAGAGATGACATGGTGACTGGGGTGAAATGATCGAGCAAAATAGCTACTGGGACAAGCATTATTCAATGAGGTTAAGAAAGATTTAAGTAAAATATAAAACTATGAAGGGCACTTCTTGAAATTTGGGGAAGACACTAAGAAAAGAAGATAGGTGAGCATGGTGGCTAGAAATGGTGCTAATGTCCTCACTTTTTAAGCTAAGGTAACTTCAGTATAATTAAAAACACAAAAGAGAGACCTATCAAGCCGCAAAAATGTCATGGTCCACATCGCCTCCAAGATAAGGTTCCAAGAGTTTTCAGGAGTCATACAAGACCCTGCTTTATCTATTCCCTGACCAGCTATATAATCTCACCTACGCTGGCTTCCATGAGCTTCAGCCATGCAATATTATTTTCTATAAAACACATGTTCACCTTTCTAACCTTTGCAATTGCTGCTGTTTACTTTAAATTAAATATCTTTTCTATGTTCTCAGCCAGACCAATTCCTACTCATCCTTCTGGACTAACTTCAAACAATACCTTTTGCCAGTGCCTCAGCCGAATGAGCCATCACCTCTCTACATTGCTGACTTCAAGCATTTATCAAATTACACAGTATTATGATATTTGACTCTTTCCCACTGAACTATTGGAGAAGAGTTATTTGTTTGTGTCACAAAGTGCCTAGAATATAGTAAGTACACAATAAATGTTTATGAATGAAAGATTGTAGTAATTAATGAACAGAAAATTATTTTGGGTAGAGGGAAATGCTTAATTTCTGACTTTCAAGTACATATAATCCTATTTCACTCCATGGAAAAATGGCCTTTGCAATTAATTGCAAATTAAGTTTCCAAACATGCAGAGCCGATATAGCTACATTATTGGCAATGGAACTAATAAATCCTTAAGAATGAGATCTATCATTAAATAAGATGGCTTAATACCCCTCACTCTTGCTCTGATGCAATGTTTATAAGAGAAGAAGAGATACTTGCTTTCCTAGGGTTGACTATTACTCATCCTGAGCCAAGATTATATGTTTCAGATTTATCATGGCCAAATCATTCTGACCTGCTGCAGTGCCGTCCATGGAAGAGAGGATGTTTTTTACTCAGTGTGAATGCCAGTTTTCCTGTTCAACCCGTTCTACCTAGTTAGGATGAAACTGCTATCCCTTCAGATGGAATTTCCTACTATAACTGTTCAGTGGTTTAAAGATACCAAAGATGGATCACGCAGTGGGAAGGAAGACCCTGACTGGATGACATTCTTTAGCTTCTGCATTTTTTTTTTTTTTTTTTTTTTGAGACGGAGTCTCGCTGTGCTCCCAGGCTGGAGTGCAGTGGCCTGATCTCGGCTCACTGCAAGCTCCGCCTCCCGGGTTCACGCCATTCTCCCGCCTCAGCCTCCCAAGTAGCTGAGACTACAGGAACCCGCCACCACGCCCGGCTAGTTTTTTGTACCTTCAGTAGAGACGGGGTTTCACCATGTTAGCCAGGATAGTCTCGATCTCCTGACCTCGTGATCCACCCGCCTCGGCCTCCCAAAGTGCTGGGATTAACTTCTGCATTCTTGCATTGTCCTGGTTCCCTTCTGCCCGGATTCCTACAACATAAGACTTTAAAGTAACCTTATATGAATTGTTTAGGCCAAATCTCTGAGTAATTTCTCTGATGTCATCATCTTTACCCCCTTTGCTTGGAATTCAACTTCCTCCTTTCTGCTTAGTTTCTCCCTCAACTGAAGTTTTGGGCCTTCCGTCTTGCTGTTTCATTCATTCACTTACTCAACACATATTCACGAGTGCCTTTACTGTCTAGGTCTCTATTCTTTGCACTGAGATTGCTGCAATGAACAAGACCGATCAAGTCTGTTTTCTCATAACCTTCACTGCAGAAATAGGACTGCATTCATTCTCAAAGATTTGACTCCAAGCTGCATATGGCTTATTATCATTCATCCTAATTGTGTTTATGTCAGTGTTCAAGGATTCTGAGTCTGAAGTTCCAGCCCCACATCACTGTCACATGGTCATGTCCTGCCAGCATGTCAAACCCAACACATCTTGGACCAAACTTACCTCTCTTTCTCACACCAATTCTTTCTCCTGACTTCTCTATTTTGTCAATGCTGTCATCATTTCCCAGGCACAAGGCACAAAACCTCAGAGATATCCCACTTGCTTCCTCTTTCTCAACCCCACTACATCACCTGATTCTACCCTTCTTCCTTCTGGACAAATGCTTTTCACGCTTGTCATTTCCTTTTTGTGGTGACTGCCGTGTGCTGGGTTCAGATCTGCATTTCATGCCTGGGCCATTGCTCCTGCTCACAGAGGTAATCTCTCCATTAACTTCCTCTTCTGGAGCATCCTAACCATTGCTGCCTAATTAATCTTAGGGTCCTGTCAGAGAGTACTCTAAATGTTATATAAACCAACTTTTATCTCTCTAATGTACTTCTTTCGAAGCCATTTTCCTATC
Source organism: Theropithecus gelada (assembly GCF_003255815.1). NCBI lineage: Eukaryota > Metazoa > Chordata > Mammalia > Primates > Cercopithecidae > Theropithecus > Theropithecus gelada. Next base: position 17,907,888 of record NC_037668.1, on the reverse strand, counting down.
ACTACACTCCACAAATATGATATAGTTGAAACTCCTTGATTTGGCACTCGAAACCATCCACGATCTGGCCTCCTGTCTCCTTCTCTGAAGATGTGTTCTCAGGGTCTTTCAGTATCAACACCACTCCTTTGAGTCCCCTTTCTCCTCCCCTAGTCCAAGCTTGAGACTACTCCCTTTCTTCCCAGAAATGCAGACTGTAGCACAGTGTTCAGAACATTGACTTCAGAGGCAAATGCCTCCAGTCCAAAACCTTGTTCTTCCTATTACAAGCTGGGAAATCCTAGGATGGCTACCTAACAGCTCTGTCTTTCAGTTTTCCTAACAAAATGCGGGGAAAACTTGCCTTTTAGGAGAGTTGTGAGGATCCAATGAAATAATGCCAACCCCATAGCATACGATCAATCTCACTAGCAAATCAGTCTGCCAAGAAACTGGAAATCCAAGTTACTTTCCTAGTAGTGAAATTCTCTAGTGGAGCCGATGTAACTGAAAACACGCCTCAAACACCTGCAGCCCTGGGCTGCCATGAATGCAGGAACCCTGTAACCACGGGCTTCCCTGCTCTTTGCCATAGCTCCTATTTCTTCTGCTCAAATAACATGTCTTCAGAGAGGCCTTGCCTAGCTCCATCTAAAATCCCCATACACCTCTAGTTAATGTTTATACCCTTATTTTCTTTGTTTTCATCACAACACTTTTCACGGTGTGAAATAATCTGACTTCCTTGCTCCCTTTCTTGTCTGTCTTCACTCCAGAAACTGAGGTCCATGCCAGCAGGGCCTTGGTCTTATTTCTGGTTCCTGTCCCAGAACCATAAACAGTGTCTGATGGAGTTGAACAAATAAATGAATGAATCTCTGCCTGTCTGATATGTTTCCATCCTTCACACCCAGCCCAGATCCTTCTTCCCATGAAGCCTTATAAATAATCCAGTCCACAGTAACTTGCCCTCATTCAAAGTCCTGTCACAATGCCTCATCTAAACTCAGTTGAATCCCTAGAGCAGTTGCCTATGCCGTGTTCTGCTTGTGACATTTTTTGCGTTTCAGATCTGAGTTATCATTTATATCCTGTATGATGATTTACCATAGTTCCTGAATAAGATTATAAACTCCTTGAGGTCCAGAAATGCTTTTGTGTATCTCTATGGAATTCTTTAGCACAATGCCTTTACACATTATGCACTAATAAACAATCACTTATTTATAGACCTTTAATATGTACCTGGCATGATGCTAGGGAGGCAATGGTGAATACAGCACTGTCCCTAAATAATCAGTTGAGTGTCATTATTCAATTATTTCAGTGAATATTCAAAAGTGGCTACTGGCATTCTTAGAGGGCATTAGGAGGCCTGGTCCAGATAGAGACCACACGTATCAGCTGGATAACCTCAGGTGGGTTGTTTAAACTCTAGGAGTCCCTCCCCGATCTGTTAAACAGAGATGGTAATACTTATGTTACAGAATTATGAAAGAGATAATATATGTGGAAACACCTTATAAACGCTAAATGCTATATAAATATCAGTTGTTATTATGACCATTATAATAATATAATTTAAGCTGAAATTGGAGCTATCATGAATAAAATATATTTAATAATAATGTCCATTTATTCCAGAAATAATAAGAAACCTGATTCTGCCTGTCACATGTACCAGGTGACAACCTTTGAGTAAGACTTCACTTTGCCAAATTTCCCACAGGCTTAGCATCCACCACCATCACCTCACAGAGAGTGCCTGGGCCACACATACAGCTTTACCTACTGCTGGAAATCAGAAAAGCCTGAAGGACCATGAGCAGAGAGCTCTAGACCATCCAAAGTTGCTTTCTAGGTTTCCAAAATAAAACTATTCTTAAAATACTCAAATGTCTCTCATCAAAGTTCATGTGTGCTGGCCTGCTGGGTTTCAGCAGCATGTGGGCCTGGAGGTACCGCCACCCTCAGGGCCAGCCATTTGACATGAGACCCAAATGCCTCGTGTACAGGGCATGTGCTCCTATTTGGACTCTAATGTCTCTCCTTGAGTCACCACCTTTCTTTCCCAGAGCTCAGGCCTCAGCTTCCTGCTCCAGGTTGAGCCCTCACCCTCAGATTAGCTTTGCAGTGTGTCTGTTCTGAGTCAGACAGTTCTTCCTTCCCACCCACTGCCCACCAAGTCCCCGGGCTTGCTGTTTCAGCGCACATCACTGGTGTGAGGAGGCAGGTTCACAGGTGATATCATCTGTTTGTAAACAGCTTCCACAAATCACCTCCTACTGGAAATCACAGAATCTCAGACATGGAAGGAAGGGCCACTCCCAGGCAGAGCAGGACTGCCCTCCAGAGCCTCCCTGGCAGGGGGTCATTTGGCCGCAACATCAAACATCCTGGATGAATCAGTAGAGCATTTCCGACCTCACCTTTGAGCAGACACCCCCAGCTGGCAGCTGCTGGGTGGATGCCATGACAGAGTTCCCCACTCATTGGGTCACCAAGGGAGCAGCAACCAAGAAGCCGAGCTGCAATTTTCTGAGAGCCTGGGTGTGTCCAGAGACCCAAGTGTCCCTTCCCTGTGTGGTGGTGATTTCTAAGACAGTAGAGCAGGACTCTTTGAGTGTGAGGGCGTGACTTTGGAGTCACACAGGTTCCGGTTTCAATCTCATCTCCCTCACTCACCATCTGGGGACATTGACTAGCTCTATGATTTCAGCCAAATCACTGGAACAGTCTAAACCCATTTCCTCCCATATAAAAAGTGGGGAAGCGAATGTCTATATTTTTAGATTACTGTGAGGATTAAGTGAGATAATATATGTAAAGTGCCTTGACTTGTACCTGAAATAAAGTTAGTGCCAAATAAATGGTAACTAGTGTTTCTATTATTATCACCATGATTATCTCTTCCCTCTGAACCCAGCAGAGGATATTGTTCTCCTGTTTCCTGGTGCCTGAAATGAGCAGATAAAACCTGTGCCCACAGGGATAGGTTTCTGACCTATGCAAAATGACCCACCCATTGCCGCTGCCACAGCCACCATCTCTAAAGAATGAGACCCCCACATTTCTGAGCACACATGTTGCACCACAGAGACTCCCAGAAACCCGTGGCTCTTGGTCCTGCTTCAGCTGCACAAATGAGACCTGGAGAGGGTAGGTTCCAGCTTTCCTGGAAGGCACATCTTAGGAAAAATTTCCTCCCCAGCAAGCAAAGCAGTAGGTCAATAATCTTCCACGCCAAAAATAAAAAATAAAATAAAACGTAAAACTAAAAAATAAAAAAAGACAGCTGGCTTGATTCCAAAGCCCCCAAGAGTTGCCAAAACACACTTTTGCCACACAGCTGCCTGAACCCGGTGGTCAGGAGGAGCACCTCGGTGGTAAGGCTTGGGAAGCCCAGGTGAGGACCCAGCAGAGCAATGAAGCCTTCGAATCAGATGTCCTGTCTTCTTTATCAGGCGTCAGCTGGGTGACTTTGAACAAATTATACTTAACCTCAGTTTCTCTTGTAAAAAGGGTATAACAGCACTCTCCTACACGAGTCATTATGAGAATCAGATTGTGCCACATAAAGTCCTGAGAATACTCAAGAGCTTTGTCACGTAAAGTCATTTAAATCCTCGAAACAGTCGATATCTGATCGCTGCTATCATAATTAACAATCAGAAAGTCATCTTTTTGTTCAGGCATGAATTATACTATTCTGCCTTTCACAAACATTTCAAGTCTTTCTACCTGGGCGGAGAAACGAATGAAGAACAAATAAGAAAAGGTGTTCTCAGGAGGTAGAAGCTTTATTATGACATCTTCAAAAGACAATCAAATCAGTAGGCATTTACTGAGCACCTGCTGTGTGCAAACCCGTGCAGACAGTAGGGTCCAGTGTTCCACGCATGGTTCGTGAATCCCTGGGGAGAAAAATCACATCGGAGTCAGGGAGTTTTGCGTGGCTGAGAACAAAGTGGGTTTCTGAACATCAAAGTGCAATTCGCTTTACGGGGCAAACTGCGAGGCCCAGCCCCGCGTGGGAGCCGCAGCGGGGCGGGCTCGCTCTGGGTTGGACGGGTTTCTCTAGCGCAGCGCTGGGGGCTACGGGTCTCTTAGCAGCCAGAGCAGCAGCCTGAGCTCTGGTTGTTGGAGCGCTGGGACCTCTGGCTGCCGCCCCCGCAGCAGCAGCAGCCACTACTCCGCTGCCGGCGGCGTCTCCTTGGGAAGCAGCAGCAACTGGTGGAGCTGGAGCCGCAGCAGCCCGAGTCGCCGCAGCAGCCGCCGCGGGAACCGCAGCAGCCGCCGCCGCAGCAAGAGGAGGAGGAGGCGGGCGCCGGGGTGGGCGCAGGGGCGGGACACGGAGCGGGGCCCTGGGATGACCCCTTGGAAAAGCCTTTGGCGGAAGCGGCGCTCTGTTGAGAGGACATCGCGGAGCTCCTCACGACGAACCTGGAAGAAATGCAGCCTTTCAAAGGCGAGCCGGCTTTTTCTTTCCACCAGTGGAACTCTGTCTGGGCTTTTGAGATTCGGTTTAGTGTACAAGTCAGCCTGGCCTGGGACAAAGGGGGAAAAGTACCCAGAAAGAGCGGGACACAGAAAAGCAAATCCAAGCAGGGGCTTCCAGTGAGTTAAACATGCTCAGAGCTGGACACAATCTATGCAATGAATCAGTGCATTTCCATTTTCTCTGACTAGAAGAAGACTGCTCAAGTTCTCCACAGTGGAAAATAAACAGCACACTGCGGCAGCTTATCTGTATGATCCAGTCCAAAATCTCCACTTGGCTTTTTTCCTCTTCCTCATTTTACTTTCCTACCGACCTTCGATTTGTATCTTCCTAGTTACTACACCCCATCATTTAGAAAACACCCAAGTCCAACACGCGGTCCCACCTGCTGGATCTAAATAATCCACATGCCAGAAGCAGGTCCTGATCATTCTTTCTTGCCTATGCCTCTCACGCCCCACAACCATGTGGGAAAGGAGAGTTGTGCCAATATAAATAACCCCAACCAGGGAGCTGAAAGACCTGGGTTCTAGTCACAGCTCTTCTGTGGACTTGCTGTGTACCCTTGCAAAAGCCACCTCCTGTGTTGCCTTTATGTCCTCATTAGTACCTTAAGAGGTTGGCTCACTGGAAGCTTAGGTGCCTTGTAGGACACCCCTTCCGCATCTATCTGCTGCCTGTGTTCTGTTTTCTCCTCCGCTGTGCCCTCAACTCATCCCGCCCTCTCCCCCAGACCCTGCGAGGAGACTTACCGGACCCTGGCTCCACTGAAAGACTCACTACGTTCTCAGGCTGGAATGGGCCACCTGCTAGGCAGTGGATTAAGCAGTGTCCAGCCAGAGAACCTTTTTATAACAAGTATTCAGGTTCGGGCTCTTGGGAGGGGCCCATTTCCCAACAGACATGCTCAGCTGACACTCACATCCCAGAGACATTCATCACTCAGGTAGCGCTGTAGGTGGTGCACGTGAGCATCTAAGTCACTTCACAGAGGTGCCAGGATTGCTATGGCATGTTTACTTTCCAAACAGAGCACTGTTGGTACCTGGGAGGCTGTGTGTATGCTAAGAGAAGGCATGGGGCTCAAATGCAGGGAGGTCTGGAACCCCTTGTGCCCTTGTCTTCAGTGTACACAGACACGCACACACACACACACGGCTCAACTTGCCCACACATCAATTCCTGTGTAGTCATCTACTTGGTAGGTGATAGTTCACCTATTTTTATCTTGATTCTCATCTCTCTGGCTCTTGGTCCTTGGCTCCCCAGGGCAGACCATAAGCTATGCGATAAGCCTGCTGGGTTTCATCCATATGCTTCAAGATGCAGTGAGTGAAGATGATGACAGGAATGCACCTGTGGGAATCCCAGGGGCGATTTCTCTCTGTCACTGGAGACAGGAAGAAAAACCAAGCAAAGTTAAGGAACCATAAGACCAGAAAAGTTGTGAATGTAGTCGGGTTACCATATTCCCACAATACAGCGTGGTATGACTAAGAGAAACATGTGTGCAGGACAGTGGCCCAATTGCAAAAAGGCAAGTCAGCCTGTGGGACTCCTGCTTCTTATCCTACCCCCAACCACCAATCTCCCTTTGAAGATAGGTCCTCCCTAGAGCCATTGCCCAATGCAAAAGAAAATGGGAAAGGAAGAAGGGAGGAGGGAAAGATGAAAAAGAGAGAGAGAGAGAAAGAGAGAGAGAGAGAGAAAGAAAAGAAAGAGAAAGAAGGAAGGAAGGAAGGAAGGAAGGAAGGAAGGAAGGAAGGAAGGAAGGAAGGAAGGAAGGAAGGAAGGAAGGAAGGAAGATAAAAGGAAAGGAAAGGAAGGTTCTTTCCAAAGGTCGAAAGTGTGCATGATAAATAGTGTTTTTAGAATAACTAATTTTTAAGAATTGGAGGATACTTTGGCAATCAACTTCGGAACTGCTTCTTAATCAATGCAATTGCCCACAACTATGAATGTGAACTGTAACAGAAGTCCAAGACTAAGAATTCAAGAATTAAGGATGAGAGACAGGTTTGGGGGTGAGTGAGCTGGGAGTGGCATGAGGGAATACGCACAAAAGATACCAGTTTCATTTAACGTGGATTTAGAGCCTGATTAACAGGTTGCCAGTTCCTAGAGCACCTGTTGGTGAGTATAGGTGAGACATTCCAAAAAGTAAAGTCAATATTAGAACAGAGAAGGAAGTAATGAAATAACAAGACAGAGGCAGGATCTCCCCTGGGAAAATGGGCGAAATTCTTTAAAAAAAAAAAAAAAGTGAAGAAGGCTGTGTTTGGTAGGAATCAGTGTAAGGAGATCATCTGGGCAAGTGCCTACTCATTCTGTGGGCATGTTATGATCTCATAAACCAACTTACTTTATTTATCACTGTTAACTCTTATCAAAGAAGGCATCAGTTGTTTATCTTTTATATAAAAGGCTGATTTGGAATTAAATTTTCTAGTTATCTTTTCTAGGTATTTTATGAGTATCTCCTGAAGGAACCATCCCATTCCTAAAGAAATGTTACTTGGAAAACCCAACACAGGGACCAAAACCCCTGTACTCTTATACCTCTCACTACAAACACACACACACGTCCCAACCACATAGAGACAGTCTTTGCAGAGAAGTGTGTCTTTCTCAGTTCTTTACCCAGATTCAAATCCAGAATTTCAGCATGCAGGGAAAATGTGCTCAGACATTTCATACCTGCCTCTAAAACTCACTCACTGCCCACCCAGCTCTCCCTCTAGCCAACTGATGGAAACACCTGGGCTTATAATCATCAGAAAAGAGTGTCCATTTATTAGAGCCCAGGATGAGCACTTCAGACAATCTTATTCCCCATGAATAGAGGACAAGCAGTTTTTCAAACTGTGACCCATGCTTGAAGGAAACCCTCTCAGAGTCTGACCCTTCTGAGTACAACCATCCTCTTCTCTTCAAACCCATTCCTGGCTATCCTCATACAATCTTGTGTCTGGCGTAATGGTCTCAGACATGATTCTTTCCTTCAAGCTTAAAGTTCCAGAATCCAGTGCATAGAAGGGAATATTGTTTTCCAGAGTCTTGAGTAGCTTCGCTGCCAAAATATGCTCCCCAAACAAGTTTGTAAAGTGTTCGCTTGCATTTAAGAGAAGGGAAGGGAAGATGGCTTGATGCAGTAGGTAGGGAGTGGGAGAGGCAAACAATGAAATCAGGAGGCAGTGATATCAGGAATAAAAAGCTTTATTGTTACAGAAAAAATAGCTTCATAACTGAATTACAACACCTAGTTTTCCAAAGAACCATGTCTGAGAGGGAAAGTCAGGCCAGAAAATATCACAGGCTAGACCTCAACCCCACAATGGAGTGAACATGGGCAGGATAAAGAGGAGAACTTAAGGCATTTCTGAAGTCCTTCCATGGGAAACGAGAGAAAAGAAGCCTCAGGCTGATACAGATCTTCTGCACCTGGGCTCTACCAGTGCTGCTCCTTCATGCTCCTCATGGCCCAGGTCAGCAGCAGCCCCCAGAACTGTGGCAGCAGCCAGAGCCCCCGGAGCTATGGCAGCAGCCAGAGCCCCCAGACTGCTGGCCACTGCCACCGCCACAGCAGCTGGAGCTCTGAGGTCGGCGTCGGAGGGACCGGCGGGGCCTGTGGTGGCTCAGGCAGCAGCCACCACCCTCAGAGCTGCAGCAGCCCCCAGAGCTGGAACCACAGCAGGAAGAGACTGGAGGTGGGCATGGGGCTGAACACTGGGGAGGGCATTTTGGGGGACACTTGGGAGGACACTTAGGAGTACACTTGGGAGGGCATTTAGGGGTACATTTGGGAGGAGGCTGGCACTGCTGCTGGCTCTGCTGGCAGGACATCTCTGTAGGAGCTGAATAAAGCTGAAAGACAATACAAGCCCAAGGTCACTTCCTTGCCCTTAAAATTGAACTATAATTTCACAAGATTTTATCTCTAAGATGACCAGAATGAATGAATTTATTTATTTATTTATTTATTGAGATGGAGTCTTGCTCTGTCACTCAGGCTGGAGTGCAGTGGTGTTATCTCAGCTCACTGCAACCTCCACCTCCCAGATTCAAGTGATTCTCCTGCCTCAGACTCCCAATTAGCTGGGATTACAGGTGTGCGCCACCACACCCGGCTAATTCTTGTATTTTTAGTAGAGACGGGGTTTCACCACGTTGGTCAGTCTCGAACTCCTGACCTCTTGACCTGCCCACCTCGGCCTCCCAAAGTGCTGAGCCATTACAGGCATGAGCCATTACGCCTGGCCTAAGATGACCAGATTTTAAAAACCCAGTCTCCCAAGACCAGTAACAAGAACGATGCAAATGATTTCCACCTTGTAACTCCATATTTTCAAATGAATTCCTTGGAACTTCAGAAAGACATCAGTCTTTCATTCCCTTCACCTACCTTCCATCCTCCCCTTCCAGAAGAACCCTCCCTTCCAAAATTCTCTTTTATCCTTGTCTTTCTTCAAGAATGGCCTCAACCTCCACCCAGGGGCTCTTTCTGCCCAAAACACTGGCACCAAGAGTTCATCCTCGTCCTGAGAAGCACTCTACCTGGTTCAGGCACTGCAGCAGATCACTCAGGAGACAGGTAGACTGAGGTGCTATGAGTGAGAAGCTTTGCCTTTTATACGATTCAGTCTTGACCTAGCATCAGGAGGTGCAGACCATGTGCGGGCAGCTAGAAGCATATTTCATAAAGGCATGGGTGACTGCCTCCCCTCGCATCCCACGGACCCAGTTCCTCCCTCCATAAACATCTCAAGTATTAATCCACAGGAAGATCCCATGAGAACTGCAGGCCTCTAGGATGGTGAGGAAGCTCTGTGAATTGCGCATGGCACCTATCTATCTCACAGGCAGCTCTGCTATGCTTTCTATGTTCTGAGCTGGGCCAGTATGGCTGTACGCCTCTGGGATGAACAGAAGTTCTGTTTTCTCTTTGGTATAGGAACTGAAGGAGAAAATTCCCAAGATGGAAATTAAATGGCCCTTTTTAGAATAATAATAGGGATCCAAAATAAAATTGTAGGCCCAAGTAAATAATCTAACATGATTTTTTTCATTCCTAGATGATGCCATAACCAGAACTAAGAATGTTTGATATCTCAATGATGTTATTTTAGGCAGATCTAATGCGGACAGTGTGGGTGGTTGGGCTTCTCTCCTTGCCTGAATTTGATGCTCCAAAAGAGCTCACAAACAGTACTGATTCAGCACTAACAAATGCCTTTAAAATGGTTTATTTACTCATGTTAAAGAAGGGACCTTTGGCCAGCTCCAGGTGAGGTGGCAAAGACCAGGTGTATACTGAGGGTGGAGCAAAAGCTCTCGATTCATCTGGAGGTTTCCAGAAGTAAGGCACCAGTTCCAGTCACTCATAAGAGAAGAGCATCCAACCTGGGAAGGACCTCAGGAGAAGATTCATCTTTGGATGGGAGAGGTGAAGAGGAGGAGTATATAGGTTTTAAAAGCCCATGGTGGGATCCAAAGCTTATTTTCTCAGCAGATAGTATTCTGAGGGAAAGCTGGGTCCCCAGGATAGTTACCAAAATTGACTTAGCTGGAAAGGGTGGCCAAAATATGGCATATTCACAATGAAAGCTGCAGTGGGAGAAAATAAAACTGGGAGAAAAAAGCAGTACCTTAGCTTCATGCTCGTTGAAATGGGCTGCGGTGAGAAGCATCAGCCCAGGTGTAACACAGACCCTGGAGAGGGATGTCCAGCAACAGTTCCCACCCTTGCTCTCTCCACCTGTGCAACCTCTGGCAAGTTACTTAACCATCACTGGAAAAGGGAGCTGAAAACATTCCTAATCCACTGAATAAAGAAATACAGATGAAGTTCTTAGCACAGTTCTTAGAACTGCGAGTTTAAAAAAGAAAAAACTAATCCCTATGGCTATCCTTATTTCCATGAGAAAATATATTCTAAATTTCAAATTACTGACCTGCCAATTTTGAAACCAAAACTAATTTTTATGATATCAGAGCTTAGACTTAATGTTTTCTTATAGCAAAACATTAAGAGTATTTGCTTGCCACTAGGGAATGAGATTATAAAGAAAGCATACTCATTATTTAAAAACACCAAAAAATAGGAAAAGTTTTAAAATCACCCATAATCCCATCCCTAAAATACTGTTACTATTTTACTATTTTCCTTTCAGTCATTTTTTTTTCTATATATAATGTTTTTTTTGTTGTTGTTATTTGAGTTTTGTTTGTATTTTACATAGTCTTTCTCATAGTACTTACATGAGTTTATTTTATTAACTTTTCACTTAACATTTTAACATCAACATTTCCCATGTTATTCATTGTTTGGAAGGATTATTTTTGGTAGCCATAAGAACATTGCATGAAGGGCACAGAATCTATTTATAAGTGGTTAGGAGCATGAATTCTAGAACCAGTCTCTGGGTTTGAATCCCAGCTCCCCACTTACCAGTGGTGTGACCTTGAACAAGTGACAGGAGCTTTCCACCTCACTGTCCTCACCTGTGAAATGGTGAAAAAAGTAGTGTTTATTTCATGGGGTCATGTGCAGATTAAATGAGTTAATATATGTAAAACTCTTGTAATAATGCCTGGCATATAGTAAGCATTCAATAAATGTTTAAAATGAAACCTGATGCTGTGTCACTTCTAAATTCCAGCACTCAGAGTAGGCCTAGATAAAGACTACGGGGTTGGGAGGCAGGTAGGCTCCTGTGGCCACTGAATCTCTATGCATCAGATCTGTCTCTGCCCTCCTTGTGGAGAAGTATAAGCAAGAAAGTAGAACATAGGCTCTGAATTTCTGGAAAAGGAATCCCAGTAGAAGTTAAAGGAATTACCCATTTAACACATGGGTTTGGTGAATTCTAAAAGGAACAATGTCCATCCTCTTTTACTTATAATTGTTTGGGCACATGACCACCAATCTGACCACATGGTAAGGTCTTTAGTGCAGGAATCCCTAAGGGGTCTAATTTAATGCATTGTAGGCAGCAGGTGTTCAGTTTTCATTTCCTTGTTCAGTTGAATTTACTATTCAGCAAGCAAGATGGATGCCTCAAACAAATCCAAACCCAGATTTTCATTGACAAATTCTAAACATTTCATGGGATGATAGAATAGATGTGGAAAGGACCTTGGCCATCATTCAGAGCCAGTGTTTCTCAACCCCAGTGAGATCTAAGCTTTGACATTCTCCAGACATCCATCAAGCGGCTCTGCTGCACCACTGGGATTGATAATTGCTGATTTAGATCATGCCCCTTGTTTGACAGAAAAGGAACCTGAGACTCAGAGATGGAAAGAGGCTTTCCCTGGATCACATGGAGAGCTGGGAGCAGAGATGGAATTCAAACCCTGCTATCTGCCCTCTCTCCATCATAACAGTTTGCCTCTTGAATAGTATTTTATTTCTTATTGTGATTTTTTCTAGCAAGATTTATTTTATAAAATTTGCTTGTTAAACATGGCTATTGAAGTTGGAGTGAAAATAGTAATAAATATGCTGAATCACAGCCTGAATTGCACATCTGAAAAAATTGGAAGTGATCATTACCTCTACTAAATAACCAGGGATTGAGTACCTGTGTTGAAAAGGCAGTGTCTGGCATCTCCAGGGATAGGCCAGCTGGCAGACTCCCAAGAACCCTCCCCAGCATAGCACTATCTGGATGACTGTTCCTTAGCCCAGAAGTCCAACTCTTAGCCTTAGCATGGCTAAGTTCCTTAGCCCATGCCCCTGAGCTGATTAATCCTGTGGACACTGATTCACTGCACCTAACTCACAAGAGACTGTGATGACATTGACTTACAAAGAGAAACCTGAGTGACAATGTTGGCAGGTACATTGTCTTCCTGTAGGAAAACTCCTGGAAGAAGTCGTCATAACCTGCCAGCACTCTGTGAGCATGAGGTTGCACAACAACCTCAGGTTTTGATGGTCAGCAACACTAGACATGTCCATCAGGTCATCTGAACACCTCCAGCCCTGGACAGATTTGGAAGCCCTGAAAACATTTGTCCCTGACAGCCCTTTGCTTCTCTGTGCTGGACTGTGGCCTGGGAACTGCCTCCGTGAGGGGCTTTGCACAGTGCTGCTCTCACCCACTACAGGCTGATTCTGGAGTTTGACACTGGAAAGGGATTTTTTCTATTTGTCTTATTTCCACTGGTCACTGTTGCCCTGATGTAAAGTCTGAATAGTGTACAGAATAATTCCCACCCCTCCTGTGCATAGATGTCCACATTCCAATCCCCGGAACCTGTGAATATATCACCGTACACAGCAAAAGGAACTTTGAAGATGTGATTAAGTCAAGGATCTTGAAATAGGGAGATTTTCCTGGATTATGCAGGTGGGCTCGCTGTAACCACAAAGGTCCTTATAAGAGGGAGGCAAAAGGGTCAACGTCGGAGAGGGGAGATTTATCAGCAGAAACAGAGGTTGGAGTGAGGCATTTTGAAAATGTAGGAAGGGGAGAGAAGCCAATAAATATAAGCAGCTTCTAGCAGCTGGGAAAGGCAAGGAAATAGACTTTTCCCTAGAGCCTCCAGAAGGAATACAGCCCTGTCAACAGTCTGATATTAGCCTAGTGAGACCTATGCCAGTCTGACCTGCAGAACTATAAGGTAATACCTGTGTGTTGTTTAAAGCAACTAAATTTGCAGTAATTTGTTACAGCAGCAATAGAAACCAACCAAGAGGATCCTCAATGCCTCTGAGGCTGACATCGGGCCAAGGGAAGCTCAGTGAAGAGGTGACAGAGAAAATTCTTACAGATAAAGTGCTGTCTGGATTGTCCCAGCTTTACCCCTTGCTAGCTATGTGACCCCTTGGAGCTGTTTTCTCAGCCATAAAATGAGGATAATAACAGTGCTCATGGCCATGCCGGTTGTATGAGGACTCCATGAGATAATGCCTGCAAAGCCCTTCGCCCTAGACTTGGCACATAAAAAGCGCTCAGTAATTTTTAGCCCTTCTTATTCTGGTCATTATTAGTCTTGTCCTCACCATCATCAGTGAAAACAGAGATGTCATGATGGTTGCCAGTGCATTCCTGGGGCCCTCCGCTGGGCTTAAAGCTCCCAGCTACTTATTTCCTGGACTGGAGCTTGAAAAATTCCACAGAGTAGGATGGACAACCTGCCATCACTTTGGGCTTATTTGAATTTTCAAGACACTACTTGCACCTCTTCTCAGGAAGATGAGGGTTTCTTATTCTTTAACTTCTGGAGAGCATTTTAGCATTTATGAGGTGTTTGTGCATTCTTTCCTTTACTGGAATCTTTACAACAGCCCAATTTTGTAGAAGAGAGGGTTACTACCCCTATTATTCAAAGATAGAATCAATGCACAAAGAGGCCAAGAAATTTGTCTAAGGTCACACAGATGTTAAGAGAAGTTACCAGGGTTCAAATCCAGCTCTTTGGACTCTATACCTCATGCTTGCTTCTCGAATCACAGCGACCTCTAGCCCAGGGTCTGTGCATCCTGTCATAGAAGGGGTGCACAGACCAAAATCCTAGGGGGTTAGAATATAATGCACAAAAGCAGTCCATAGATGCTCCTCTTCAGAGAAGATACTGCAATATGGCCTTAAAATGGAGCTTTCTTCTTGTCGTAAGTGAACAAAGTGCTGAGTGGAAGGGCCTCTAGCAGTCTGGTTTCAAGCTGCAGACCTTTCTTCTTGCCTTCCTGCGCACCACCACCTTCAAGTAATGAGTGCCAGAGACGTGGGTGCAAGCAAGGACATCAGAGACTGACTGACTCATGAGCTGCCTGGGGCCCCCAGGTGTGTGTGCGCACTTCCTGGAAAAGCCTCACCTCCGGACCCCGAGCCAGGTCTGCTCACCCTGGCATGTGGGATGCTCAGGTTTCCTGGGGCCCTTGCCAGCTACAGTGTTATCTTCTCTATGGAGAGCATCTCCATAGCTGGAGCCTGGAGGCGAGGATGCCATGGGAGCCTCCAGAGTGAGTAAACAGAGAAAGGAGGATTCCTCCTCTCGGAGAGCAGGTAAATATCCGGGGCGTGGGACTCAGAGGGAGTAAAAATAGCCAAGGAGGCTCCTGGAAACACACACACCGAGGTACCTTGTTTTCTCAGATGGAGAGGATGGAGACCAAGCATACAGGTGACGTGAAGCAGGCAACAGGGAGGGGTTGGCTGCAAATAGGCTAGGCATCCCATCACACCAGGGTAAGGGTACCTCCATCCAGTGGCAGGTATACCATGTGCCTGCCTCCAGGGAACTGGGCAACTGGGCTGTCCCTCACAGTTGCTTAATCTGCCCATTTGCCTTTATCAGTGGATTGCCTTCGGCAGGGCTTGTTTTCAGTTCTCCTAGCTTACATTGATGACCTACAGGGAGCTAGTCCTAGGCTAGGCAGTGGGGAGGCAAAGATAGGGAAGCCATCAGCACTGCCCGCTAAGAGCTGTCCGTCCAGTGGTGGAGACAGGTGTTCCCCAGGAACTGCAATACAAGCAGACTCTGATGGGTATGGACCAAAGGTTAAGCAAAGTGGATTAGAAAGGAAAAGGTGTACATCAAGTTACAGTAGTATAAGCAACATGAAAAATTCATTTATGTAAGTCTCTCTCTCTATTATATATATGTATGGTATATATAGAGAGTAGGTAAATAATCAGGAAAAAAAAAGCTTGGATTGACCATATTAAGATATTAACTGCAATTTATTCTGGGTGGGGGATCGTGCCCATTTCTTTTTCTTTTGCTTACCTACATTTTCTGATTTTCTGCAATGAATATGCATTACTTGGATGATACGCTGTTTAAATTAACACAGAGGTACTAAATAGACTGAAAGGATCAGAAGTGACATTTGATGCTTTCATTTTATTTTGCAGGTGTTTTGGTTTCCACTAAGCACCAGGCACCATGCGTTGCTCTGTAGGCATAAGGAAGAAGTGAGTTATACACAGTCCCATTACTCCTGAGGCTCAGAATGGCCCTTTCTTCTGCATCCATCTACAGTTCACATGCCACCACCGCCTACCTGGTCTCCAGTAGCCTCACTGGCCAACTCGCTTCTCAGATGTTTAATCACAGCCTGCACAGTACTGCCTGCTCCATATGTGGACATCATTTACCTGCAAGATCTTGAACTCCTTGGAAGCAGGAGCTACATGTTATCCTTCTATTAATTTCTCAAAGCATGGAGCTAGGAAAATACTGGATGCCTTAGGAACATGAGCTGAATGGAGCCAAGTGGAGGGAAGGAGACATTGAGGCCCACACAAGCGTCAGCCTTGGTACCCTGGTTGCCTCGGGGTTCCCAGGTCTTGACTCCAGAAGGGACTGAGGATGTGAGTCCTGCTTTGTTCTGACTCACCTCCAGTGGGTTGTCTCAAACCATGGCTCATGTATGGAAAAAACCCAGTGTTTATTGAGCTGAAATTAGCACCCCAGAGGCAGATCTTGCACCCACAATTGGGAAAAAAGTTTCCCTCCACCCAAAGATACTGTCTTCCCCATCAAGATTTCAAAGCTCAATTGACTATGTCAATGCTCCAAAGACTAAAGAAATTTAATTTAACTTTGTAAAACTGGGGCTTGGTTAGCTCTAGTCTGGATACATGGTAAGCATAGTAAATAGGGAAGAGAAAGGCAGTGAGGAAGAAAAGAGGGAAGGAAGGATAGATAGAAGGAAGGGGAAAAGGAAAGGAGAAGAAGGGAAGGAAGAAATGAACAGAGATGGGAAATGAACAGCAAATACAATTCTCTCTTCCCACCTACAGGACATTCTACTTCAGGTAGTGGTGATTTTGTTGATAACTTAAAAACACAGGGCAGAAAGTGAATCTCACTTGTAACAAAGAGGAAAGACACCCACGTATCCCAGCAACTAGTATTTATGGTTATAGGTTGGGGCTTCTCTTTCCACCCCTCTCCCAATCCCACCCACCTATGCCCGCCCAGCTCTGGGCTCTCCCTGCCCTGAGGTACAAGGACTTCTCTGAGCCTGCTCAGTCATGCTCCGGTGTCTGACAGGCGGAGTATGACTGAGTCACGTTACAGGAGTCGGAGCAATTTCACACATGCCTGAAGTCTCTAGGTTAATGATGAAATGCCCAAGAATTTCCTGCTGCCTGTGTGCCAGGCTTTTCACCAATATCCAAAAAAGCAGTCTGGGAATATGGCTATGTCTGTCCTAGGGTTGCAGATTACTCCCCCCAGGGAATTCAGTCTCTTCCCCTCTACATATTCCCCTCTACTCATCCTCTGTCCCTCCACCTCTGCCATGCCCTCCATCATAAGGACCTCTCCTCCCTCCTCCCAACTCCTTCTCTTTTACCCTCCCCTCTGACGATATAAGCCACATTCCACAGTTTACAGTCATCGATGCAAATAGGACCCATCATCGTTACCTCCTCTGAAGCCTCCTTAATTCCCTCAGTAAATGTCCCCAAGACCCAAGGCTGAGAGGCATCCCACCCTCTCCCTCTTCCTCACCTCCACGTCTAATCATGCACCCAGGCTCCTCCTCCCAGCCCTACTGTCTCCTCTCCTCAGACAGACCCTCACCATTTCTGTTTCTAAAAGGTAAGTCTGAGTCTATTTAAAACTTTCAAGGGCTCCCTATTACCCACAGAGGAAAAAAAAAGTCAAGTTCCTCCACATGGTGCCTAGATGCTTCATAACTTGGCAGCTTCTACCTGCCCAGCCTTATGTCCCTGCACTATACGGACACTACAGCCTCCTCAAATTATTACCATCCCTGAATGCGCCTGCATGCACCCTCTGCTTAGAACACCCTTTTTCCTCCACTCCTGCATGTTCTCAGGCTCCTGTTCTCTAGGAAACCTTCTGAGACAGTCCCAGCACTGGCTCCTGTAATGGAATGCCTCCCTGGCAAGGTGCCTGGCACTCTCTGTGCTCCCCAACAGGATCACCTCTTTATTAGATTCTGAGCCTTTCCACAGTGGGGTCTGGGCACTCCGCCATGATGCTGGGGGATATCACAGAGGCTGTGTATCATAAATACTCAGAGGTGCTTGGAGACAGACGCTGGGGTTATTCATCACTGTGTATCCTCAAGGCTCAGCACAGAGTTCATGGCATTCAGCAAATACTTGCTGAGTGAAGAATGAAGGAATGAAAGACTGAGAGCTTGTCGTCATTGTCGTGGAGGGAGGAGGCCCACAAGGCCAGCCTGGTCACTGTGCAGCAGGTTCTGACCTTGACTCAGTCTGATACAGGTGGAAACTGTGATGAAGTCACTTCTCATCAGTGTGTTGCCTTGGTCTCCCTGGGATGCCAGGCAAACAGGAGCTTTTAAGCACTGGAAATTCTGGATCCCTTATTAGATAAATTGAGTGACACCAGGTCCTGCTTGAGTTATTCTTAGACTCCACAGGTCACCAGGAGTCTGTCAGAGATTTGGCCCATCCCTCCTCATCCAGGGGATGAAACTGGCTCCAGAAGCCAGAACCAGCACTCAGAACTCCAGCCACTGAGCCCCATGTCCTTCCCATGTCTTTCCCATCTCCATTGTCTGAACTGCCTCCTCAGTGGCCACATCTGAGCGGAGCGGAGCCCGGGGAAGAGTAACATAAGGAAGAGTCTTGCAGTGCCCATAGAGTGTCCTCTCAGCTGCTAATTGCCTAGTTGAGTGACAGGAAGCCCAGCGGGCTTTAGGAAGATTTCAGGGGAAAAATGACCCCTGGCTTCTGCTGCTGTCCCCCTCTGCCCCAGGGAGCTGCATGAGGGTTCAGTTACTGCCCTCCCAAGGGGGTTACTCTGTGGAGGCCCTTTGGATGAGGCCAGCACTTTGAACCTCTGTCAGTTCCCACTTGCAACATTCCAAGTGCTCAGGGTTTCTCTGGTATAGAGCTTGGTCCCTGGACCAAACTCTTTATGTACCGGAGACAGTTTCTTTCTTTAGGTTTCTAGTTTATTATTAAATCCTTAGAACACAGAGGATGTTTGGAACATAGTAGATGCTTATTGAATATTTTTGGAAGAGGGAGGAAGGAGGAAAGGAGGGAAGGAGGGGGTGAAAGAAGGGAAGGAGAGAGGGAAGGAGCTGATCCACGTGCCACTGAGCTGGCTGAGAGAGCAGGGTGAGCCTCTGTGAGCATCTGGACAACTCACGCATGAGGCTAAAGCCAGCTTCCCAGAACAGAGGTGACCTCCCCTCAATCCCAAGACTCTTAGACACAAATGCTCATTTACCTGAGTAGAAAGCCTCTTGAGTTAGAAAACTTCACAGTCCATGGGCATCCTCTGTGGTACATAGCAGGTGCCCTGAAACCCTTTGCTATTTCCTCATTTCAGCCCTGTCTTTTCCTGGGGCTTTCCATGTGTATCTCTCCCACAAGCCATCCTAGCACCATAGAAGGATCCTGTCTTGGAAACACTAGGCTCAAGAGGGTCACCAGGTTCCACGTTTCTCACTGGGATCCAGGAGATAAGAGTGGTGGGAATCCACTCTAATAGGCGTGTAAGCCTCAATGACCAGTGGTGAGCCATTCATATCTTTAAAGTGGAAGAGGAATCCATTAAGCAGAGTGAACTGAATAAGGAACAGGGAAATCTGCCCTTGAGTCTCAGTTCTGCCGTGTTAACTCTGCAACCTTGGACACATCACACTGTTTCTCCGAGCCCCAGTGTTCTCATCTATAAAATGGAGGCCAACTATATGCTACCCAAACAAATGAGATCACATATAGCAAAGTATGTGGTGATCCATAAAGTGCAATAATAACTATCATAATGATGTAAACATAACCAAATAATGATGTTGATGACAATCAAAGCCACCCTGTGAGTGGTGTTGTCTCTCACATAACCCCACAGCTTTACGTGATGTCAGTGGTTCTAGGGGGTGCAGGAGGTAAGGCCACAGCAGGAAAGACCCCCAGGTGAGAGCTGAGTGTCAGTGACACTTTCAGCCATTCCTGGTGCCTACCTGGAAGACAGCACTGAGGGCAAACACTGTCCTGCCCCAAAGAGCATGAGAAAGCAAGAATGAACCTGATGGCTAATCTTTGTGACCCTGCCTTGACCCCTATAGGACTCCTCTGATGACTAGAGAATGAGCACCCTATTCTCACCAGCTGGTTCTGCAGGCCCTCAGGAACCAGAATGTCGCGTGGGGTGGTGCCTGGGTTTGGGCAGTCACTTTGCCCCTCTGCAGCAGTGTGTCCTCCAGTGGAAGACGAGGAGGCTGGACACGATGGCCTCTGCGAGTCCATCCTGCTCGGGTGGATCCGGTGGAAGTGTCTCGCAGGCTTCCCACAGGCCCTGTGCTCTGGGGCTCACAGTTCCAAGAACTTGGTCAATACCCAGCACTATCAACAACACCTCATAATGTCTCCACTCAGGGCCAAGCCTGGCTTCAAGCAGCTTCACCCTGACCTTGCACCTACAGCATCACATACAAGACATTTGGAGCTGCTATTGGAAGGTTCCTCCATCAATCCGTCATTCAGTCCTCAAAAACATATTAAGTACTGATAACTTACCAGGCATCATGCTCAACCCAGATGACACAGATGGAAATTAAACACAGCCCTGTCCTTAGGACATCCCCACTCTGGGTCAGGGCCGGGTTGAGGCAGGCAGATACACAGGCATTCACTTGTAAGGCAGTGTGACGAGTGCTGATAGACGACATAACACTCTTCTCTCTTTGGAGTTGCCTTCCACTCCAAAGGCCTGGCAGGAGGCAGATGACTTCCCACAGATACCCTTGCCCACCCTTTCAACCTTCTCAGCTAGGAGCCAGAAAGGATCCCATTTTTGCCATCAATTAGCTAGATGAACTTGGGAAAGTCACTTCGCTTCTTGAGGCCTCAGTTGCCTCATCTATAAAGTGGGAACAGTGAGGTTTTTCATCTATTCAGGAATGAAAACAAAATAATTTTTTTTAGCAGCAGTTATATGCTAGGCTTTGGGAACACAGCAGTGAACAGAGACATGACTCCTGATCTCATGAAATACAGTTAATTAGAAAAGACAGACATTAAGACTTAAAATTATTGCCAGAGCTATAAAAGGAGAAGCAGGTTCCTATGGAACTACAGGAAGAGAATCTCACCCAGCCATGACCATTCTCCCAGAGATACCATGGGCATTCAATTAAACAGTGAATATAAAAGTGTTCCTTAGGCTGTAAAGTGCTGTGTGAATATGTGCTATCTTCTCCTGGGTGTTTTTGCCTCTCTCACTCAAAGCTTGGGAAGTCAGAATATGAGAAAGGTAAAAAGGAAAGCAAATGTCAATTGAGGTAATTGCTTAAATAAATAATAGATATTATTCCACTTGTTAGCAGACCAGGACAGGGATGCCTCCCAATAATAGTGAAATGTCAATTATTTCACTAGCATGCCCAGGGTGGCACAACTCAGGGTCAGAAATGAAGGTTAACCATGTCCCTCTCCACTGCTCCATAGTAAACAGAAAAACAATTCTCCTTGGTGTTTCCACCTCCAGCCCTGCTCCTTAACTTCTGGTTAGAAGCTAAGGCACAGACCAACTCCCAGCCAAGATGCTCAGAGAGGGCAGAGGTCCACCCAGGAGAATGGACAGCGAGGCAGGTAATGGTTGCCAGGCAGAGCTCAGTCTGCCTCCTCTGATGGGACTGCATCCATGCTAATGGCCGTACTAACTCTGGTGGGAAGGCAACCTTAGTCAAGCTGTGAGCTGAATCCAGTTGAATCCAACTATAGTAGACAATGGCTGGACAGATATGGAAACTGAGGTTCAGAGAGGAGAACTGGATGGTTGCAGCAAAAAACTATGAGTGCCAGTGCCCTGTTTCTGAGTCTCTGGTATCAGCAACACATATTGAATGCCTTCCATGTGTCAGGCACCAACCACTGTGAAGTGGTTTGGGGAGGCGGACCTTCCCCTGGGGGTGCTCTCAGATCTGGGCATCTCACCTTTGGCCAGTGCCCTCAGACTCTCTTCCTTTTCTCCTGTCCATTCAAAATCCAGTCTCTGTAAACCATCTGAAACTTACTCACGATTAAGCATGGCCCTTGCCTGGGGAATATATCTGTGTTTCAATAGATACCAACTCTCAAAATAAAGGAATGAATTTATAATCACCGGGTTTCAGGCCTAAGTCATAGAAGGAGTGCTGGGCAGTGGTACATGCAATGGTCAGGGTTGATTTCTCCCCAGATGAGAGAACGGAGACCCAGAGCCAGAACAGAGATGCAGCTGGGCTTCCGCCACACAGCTAGAAAGTAGCAGGCCCAGAACCCATGTTTGCTGAATTTCAGCCCCTTCAAGAATACTATAGATGCTGTAGCTCTCAGTGGAGCTAGAGAAGACCCTTCGCTAGCTGGAGTTCCCTCAGGGGACAGCAATCCTGTCCCATAGGACAAGGGGGAAACTAGGGATGAGGGATGTAAACCTGCTCTCCCAGGACTCTTGGAGTTGAAAGGAATTTTGGTCTTCATTCAGGGCTGTCCAGTGAAGTCACCCCAGGTCACTTTCTGAACAACCTAAGTACAAACACAAATCCTAAATCTCCCAGAGCCCAGACTCAGGCTCTCTGAGTTGTCACTCCTTTGCTGAGACACCCCCTGGTGGTGTGGTAGGAAAATCCAATCTGAAGTCAGACTCCTTTTGAATCTCTGGCCTGTGGTCTCAGGGAAGTTATTTAATCTCTCTCAGCCTCAGTTTCTATATCTGTAATGATGGAAAAAATACTGCCTAATGTTTTGGGGGTTGGTCTGAGAATAAATTAGACTGCAAGTCTAAACTCACTAGCATGGTGCCGGACACATGGAAGGCATTCAGTGTGTGTTTCTTTCCCCCTCCTTAACCTCTTCTTTTTATAAAATAGTGATGCAGCATACTTCATAGAGTTAGCTTAAATAAAGTCAGAGATGTGAAATAAACAAGACCTATTGAAGATGGAATCTGTTGTTGTTGTTTTTTGAGACGGAGTCTCGCTCTGTTGCCAGGCTGGTGTGTAGTAGCGTGATCTAGGCTCACTGCGACCTCTGACTCCCTGGTTCAAGTGATTCTCCTGCCTCAGCCTCCTGAGGAGCTGGGATTACAGGCATGTACCACCATGCCCAGCTAATTTTTGTATTTTTCGTAGAGACACGTTTTCACCATGTTGGCAAGGAGGATCTCGATCTCCTGACCTCATGATCCGCCAATCTCAGCCTCCTCAAGTGCTGGAATTATAGGCATGAGCCACTGCACCCTGCCGAAGTTGGAATCTTAAAAGAAAAATCAGGGAATCTCTATTAAAATAGGTCCCTGCTTCCTTGGGACTGAAACGTCAAAGAACCTCGCCCTGTCAGTCCTTGCAATAACTATAGGAGTCAAGATGTTTGGGGGCCTTGGATGTGAACCTTAGTTTTTGACTGTGAAATGACAAGAGAGGTCAATAATTCAGCAAATATTTATTAAGCTTCAAATGTCTCCCAAACACCAAGAACAAGACTGAGTGAGGAAAGAGAGACTAAAGGAATGGACATGAAAATGGGCAAGATACATTCCCTGACACATAAGAACATACAAGCTGGACGTGGAAGTCAGGACACACACAAGGGAGCTACACAGCCAGAGGTGAAAAGCACAGACTCGGGAGCCAATATGAGCCCTAACTCAATTTTTTACTTTCCTTTGAGACAATGTCTCACTCTGTCACCCAGGCTGGAGCGCAGTGGTACAGTCATGACTCACTGCAGCCGCGACTTCCTGGGCTCATGTGATCCTCCAGCCTCAGCCTCCCTTGTAGCTGGGACTATAGGTGCACACAAACACACTTGGATAATTTTCTTGTGTTTTTTGTAGAGGTGGGGTTTCACCATGTTGTCCAGGCTGGTCTCCAACTCCTGGGCTCAAGCGAACTGCCCGCCATGGCCTCCCAAAGTGCTAGGATTACAGACGTGAGCCACTGCGCCTTGCCCCCAACTCAACTTTGGGCAAGATACTTACCTTCTCTGGAAGGAACTTGGTTTCTATAAAATAAGGACAATAAGAAGGTCAATTAACTGGGTTGTTTGGGGGGGGGTGTGTGAGATAAAATATAATAAATATTTTACAGGGACAAGCCTGGCTTAGGCTGTATGTATGTGCTAATTTATATAAGATATAATAAAACTAAAGTATAAAATTAAAATATTATTTACAATATAGAAATTTATTGAAGCACTTTAGTACGTGGCACATAGTAATCACATATGTTTTACTATGTTAACTAGATACACCACATAAAAAGCAGACCACAGTTGCATGCTTTGTAGAGGAAAACACAGTTCACTCTGATTACTTGGGACTGATAGCATCCCATCAGGTCTTGAAAGAGAAGGGGATTTGCAGTGACCTCTTCAGCAGCTTCCCGCTCTTCGCCTATCCTCATCACTGGAGCCCAGCAAAATCTCCAGGATGTACTGCCAGTTCTGAACTCCTGCCTCTGATTCTGTCGCCCCCTACCGTCCCATGTGTGTAAGGCAAACTGGATGCTCCACCTCTTCCTCAGTGCAGAGAAGTGCTAAAACCCTAATCCAAGAGTTTACAGCCCTACTCAAGAGACTTGGACGAGTGTGTGACATGGCTGTGAAATAAGAAATAACAGGAGCAGAGTTGGAGGAAATGTTGGACATAGAAACCCTTGGAAGACAGATGTGTTAGTTTGCTAGGATGCCATAACCAAGTGCCACAAAGTGGTTTAAACAATAGAAATTCATTTTCTCTCAATTTTGGAGCCCAGAAGTCTTACATCGAGAGTTGATGGGCTTTGCTTCTTCTCTCCTTGGCTTACAGACATCCATCTGCTGCTTATGTCCTCACATGGTGTTCCCTCTGTGCATGTCTGTGTTCTAATTTTCTCTTCATATACAGACACCAGCCATAATGGATTAGGGCCCACCTGATGACTTCATTTTAACTTAACTGCCTCCTTAAATACCCTGTCTCCAAATATAGTCACTTTCTGAGGTCCCAGCCTTGGGACTTTAACATATGAATTTTTGGAGGACACAATTCAGCCTATAATAACAGATAAGAAAAGTAGCCTCTCTCAGGAACCAAACATAAGCCCTGTACCATCACAGATACCCATGAACAGGGGGACAAAGATGGAGATGGGTGGAAATAAATTAAGACCCCCCACCCATGCCCACCTCATTAAGGATTCAGCTGACTTTGGAGGGTGGATAGAGAATACATCAAGGCCTCAGGGGGGAAGTGAGGCCTAGGCAGCTTTCAGAGGATGGACTTTGAAGCTTCTGTATCCTGAGTTCCAGGAAGTTAACCCTGTCACACTCCCTCTCCACAGTACCCCAACATTCTGTGACAAGGAGTTGCCTGGTATGCCTCCAGCATACTATAAAAGAACAGAACTGGCTGTGCGGGGTGGCTTATGGCTATAATTCCAGCACTTTGAGAGGCCGAAGTAGGTGGATCATTTGAGGTCAGGAGTTCGAGACCAGCCTGGCCAAAATAGTGAAACCCCGCCTCTACTAAAAACACAAAAATTAGCTGGGCGTGGTGGTGCACGCCTGTAATTCAAGCTACTAAGGAGGCTGAGGCAGGAGAATTGCTTGAACCTGGAAGTTGCAATGAGGCAAGATTGTGCCACTGAACTCTAACCTGGGCAACAAAGCAAGACTCTGTCTCAAAAAAAAAAAAAGCAGAACCAGTTCCAAGATCACCACTGGCACATCTAATCAGCCTATATATAGACTGGCCTAGACATTCTAGAAGCATTCTTTGAAGTAGATTGTTTCTTGGAGTAAGGAATTTATATCTTTGGGATAATAGCTGTGACATTTTCACCTTTTGTCCCCTTGTGAGTAAGGAGAGTTTGTTTTTCCCATTTTTCAAGCCAAGCAAAGAGTTGATAAGAAAATCACTCTGAGATATTGGGGGTCCCTGCAGGAAAGTGAGTATGAAGTATTGTATCTCATTTGGATACTTGATGTGCTGTGGAAAGACAGATGCTCAGCTGTGCTGGGTTGACTGCCAGCATACAGAACAGTGAGGGGATGCTGGAAAGAGCTTGCCAGGTGCCCTGGATTTGGGGAGGCATTCCTGATTGGGTATGGGTCCTGTCACCCAGGTAGTGAGCACTGTACCCAACAGGTAGTTTTTCAACCCATGCCATCATCCTAAGCAAATTAACGCAGGAACAGAAAACCAATCAACACACATTCTCATTTATAAGTGGGTGCGGAACATTTAGAACACAGGGACCTAAAGACAGGAACAATGAACAGTGGGCACTACTTGCGGGGAGGGACAGAGACAGGCATTTCTGATTATAAAGTCTGCAGCACACATCCAAACTGTCCACTGAGACCCCAATAAGAATATATACAAAAGAAACCCCATGTGAATGAGAGAGAGAAGGAGAAACAATGCAGGAAAGTAGATCAGACCACCCACTGTTTGCCAATGCAGATTTCCAGGGCATGGTTTAGGTCTGAGCTGACAGGGCAGGGAAATCTTTTAAATTGTGCTGGACTGAAGTCTTTAACCCTGGAAAGTGACCAGAAAGTTATAAAATCTGCCAGCGACATCATAAAGGCACAGTAAGGAGATGGAGTATAGCGTTTTAAGTATCTGAGTTGATAAATAAATACATAATTTGCTATCTGTAAAATTTAAAGTTCAAACCTTCAATAAGTTTCCTCCAAGAGCCATTTTGCATTATTGTCAGAAGTCATTGCTAATCACATATATGATTACTACCCCCCTTAAATAGTGAATCTCTCTACCCAGAGAAAACATCTAGTGGTTATTTTCCTTAAAAGTCATCCTTACTATTTCTGTACACATAAAGGGATGCCTTATTTGTATGTGGTATTTGTATCTTGTTAGCATATCACTTAGCAAATTACCTTTTCATATATTTATTATTACATTGTATTTCTTACTTGAAAACTGTTTAGCAATAAGTTGTGTTTTCCAATGTTCTACATTTCATATTTATCCCTTTGTTAGAAGATTTTTGTATTCACTTTTAATTCATTGTTCATAGACTAATGGAAAACTTTTTTTGATAACTCTAGTGATATTTTCAAGTTCATTAGTAATCTATGAATGTCTATACAGTTTTATTCATCATTAAAAACCATATATTGTGTAAATCACATGAAATTTCTATAAATTGGAACTTGTTCAGAAAACAGTTTAGGTGAAAATATAACTATTGCATACACTAAATAAAACAGGTTGCAATCTCATAAAATTTTATGCTATTAATTAGATAAATATGTGTACTTTGTTATTTTATTGTTCAACCCCACGATCATCATCTACCTTAGATGAAATCTATTGAACTCTGGAAACAGCTAAATTTGAGAGTGAGAAAACAGTTCTCAAAATCTAAAAGCTGCTACAGAAGACATCAGCAAAAATGATGAAGGACCTTTAACAATCTGCCCTCTCTCCATCCCTCTCCCACAGCAGTCCCACTGTCTATTGTTCCCATCTTTATGTTCCTGTGTTCTAAATGTTCAGCACCCACATATAAATGAGAACATGTGTATTTGGTTTTCTGTTCCTGCATTAATTTGCTTAGGATGATGGCATGGGTTGAAAAACTACTTGTTGGGTACAATGCTCACTACCTGGATGACAGGATCCATACTCAAACCTCAGCATCATACAATATACCCATGTAACAAACCAGCACATGGACCCCCCTGCATCTAAAATTAAAATTAAATTTTAAATTATTTTTTAATGGAGAAGAAAACAAATCTGCCCAGCATAAAAGTAGTGGAAAAACAGACAAAAATGGTCAGATTTAACTTTTTCAAAATTCTAGAAGAATTTATTCAAGAAACATTGTTGAATCTTGGTAAAAAAACAGTTAATTTGGTAGCACTGGAACCATCTCTCCCTCTCCAGCTTCCTGGTAGCCTTGAGAAATAACAGCTTACATTTGCAGTGAAGACAATTAATTACCTGGCAGCCAGTAGAGGGAGCAGAACAGGAATGGAGCTGATAAGTAACTTCAGAAAAGTCTCAGAATACAAAATCAATGTGCAAAATTCACAAGCATTCCTATACACCAATAACAGACAAACAGAGCTCCAAATGATGAGTGAGCTCTCATTCACAATTACTAATAAAAGAATAAAATGCCTACAAATACAACTTAGAAGGGATGTAAAGGACCTCTTCAAGGAGAACTACAAACCACTGCTCAAGGAAATAAGAGAGGACACAAATAAATGGAAAAACATTCCATGCTCATGGATAGGAAGAATCAATATCTTGAAAATGGCCATACTGCCAAGAGTAATTTATAGATTCAATGTTATCCCCATCAAGCTACCATTGACTTTCTTCACAGAAGTGGAAAAAATTACTTTAAACTTCACACAGAACCAAAAAAGAGACTGCATAGCCAAGACAATCCTAAGCAAAAAGAACAAAGTTGGAGGCATCAAGCTAACTGACTTCAAACTATACTACA
Organism: Theropithecus gelada; assembly: GCF_003255815.1. Classification (NCBI taxonomy): domain Eukaryota; kingdom Metazoa; phylum Chordata; class Mammalia; order Primates; family Cercopithecidae; genus Theropithecus; species Theropithecus gelada. The sequence continues at coordinate 17,879,989 of NC_037668.1, read as the reverse complement.
AGGCTACAGTAACCAAAACAGTATGGTATGGAACAGACAATTAATTATCCGCAGGCTCAGAAATAACAACCACATCTACAACTATCTGATCTTTGACAAACCCTTCATAAATAAAAGAGAAATTAAAATAAACTCTTTCCCAGACAAGCAAATGCTGAGGATATTTATCACCTCTAGACTAGCCTTACAGGAAATGCTCAAGGGAGGCCTAAAACCTGGAAACAAAAGGACAACAGTTACCATGATGAAAACACATAAAAGTATAAAACTCATTGGTAAAGTAACATACAAATGAGGAAAAGACTCAAAGGGCACCACCACAGAAAACCAGCAAACCCCAAGGAGAAATAAGAAGATGAAAAGAAATGAACAAAGAATATATGAAAACAACCAGAAAACGATTAACAATATGACAGGAAGAAAACTTTACATATAAAAAATAACCTTGAAAGTAAATAAATTAAATTCTCCACTTAACATATATAGAGTGGGTGGAAACAAACAAACAAACAAACATGATCTAACTATGCTTTACATGCGGCCAGAAGAAATGCACCTTACCTGTTAAGACATATATATACCAAAAGTAAATAGTAAATGAAGAAGAAAAGATATTTCACACAAATGGAAACCAAAAGTGAGCAGAAGTTCCTAGATTTATCAGACAAAAAGGACTTTAAGTCAAAAAGAGTAAAAAATAAAAGACAAAGAAGGTCATTATATAATGATAAAGGGATTAATCCAGCAAGAGGATATAAGATTTTTTTTTTTTTTTTTTTTTTTTGGAAACGGAGTTTTGCTCTTGTTGCCCAGGCTGGAGTGCAATGGCACAATCTCAGCTCACCACAACCTCTGCCTCCTGGGTTCAAGTAATTCTCCGGCCTCAGCCTCCCAAGTATCTGGGATTACAGGCATGCGCCACCAAGCCCAGGTAGTTTCGTATTTTTAATAGAGATGGGATTTCTCCATGTTGGTCAGGCTGGTCTCGAACTCCTGACCTCAGGTGATCCGCCCACCTCGGCCTCCCAAAGTACTGGGATTACAGGCATGAGCCACCGTGCCCAGCCCAAGAGGATATAAGAATTTTAAATATGCACCCAACCCTGGAGTACTCAATTTCATTAGCAAATGTTTGATCTAAAGAAAAAAAAAATAGATTCCAATACAATAATAGTGGGGAATTTCAGCACTCCACTCTCATTATTAGACAGATTATCCACACAGAAAATCAACAAAGAAACATTGGACTTAAACTGGACACTAGACCAAATGAACCTAAGACACATTTATAGAACATTTATCCAAGAACTACAGAATACGTATTCTCATCAGCACATGGAACATTCCTCAGGATTAACTGTATGTTAGGCCACCAAAACAAGTCTCAACAAGTGTTAAAAAATGAAAATCATACCAAATATCTTCTCAGATCACAATGGAATTAAACAAGAAATCTAATAGGAACTTTAGACACCACACAAATACATGAAAATTAAACAACATGCTTCTGAACGACCACTGGGAAAATGAAGAAATTTAAATGGAAATTTAAAACATTCTTGAAACAAATAAAAATGAAAACACAGCATATTAAAACCTGTGGGACACAGGAAAAGCAGTGATACAGGAAAGTTTATAGCAAAAATAAACCCACATCACAAAAACAGCAAGATTTCAAATAAACAATCTAATTATGCACCTTAAAGAACTAGTAAAGCAAGAAAAAACAAACCCAAAATTAGTAGAAGAAAAGAAATAATAAAAATCAGAGTGGAATTAAACAATAATAGAGACTAAAAAAAAAAAAAAAAACAAAAAAAAAAAACACAAAGTATCCATAAAATAAAAAGTTCCTTAAAAGGTAAGCAAAAACAATGAACTACTATCTATACTAACCAAAAAACAGGGAGAGAAGACCCAAATAAACAAATCAGAAACTAAAAAAGAGACCTTACAACTGATACCACAAAAATATAAAAGATTATGAGAAACTATTATGAACAACTATAATCTAATAAACTGGAAAATCTAGAGGAAATGGATAAATTCCTGGACACATATCACCTAACAAGATGGAATCAGAAAGAAATGGAAAACCAGAAGAGACTAATAATGAGTAGTGAGATTAAATCAATAACAATTTTAAAATACTATTTTTATAGTTTTAAAATTGTTATAAATTATAATTTTAAAATTATTTTAAAATTTTTTTTTTTAAGTGTTCTAGGAAGCTAGGCAGGAGGGATCAAATGGGACTGGTTGGGTAATGAAGGGAAAGGCAGGGAGGGGTAGAACTCAGAAAGTCTTCCAGGAGGGGAGGTGCTGAGCTGATCCTTGATGCATGAGTGGGGCACCCAATTTAAGGAGCCAGTGAAAGGTGGTGGGCATCAGGGGTGTCATGTGGAGGCCAGCTGAGACACAACTAAAACCTGCATCTATGCCTGCTTCCCAGACCTAAAGGTGGGACACAGAGAAGAGCAGAGAGAAGCAGGAGCTAAACCAGAGCTGGAGAGGTGTGTACCTGGAGATTCTTTCCCAGTTTAGCTGGATGAAGGGAGATCAGGCCTTTTAGGATAGCAAAATTCATGTGCTAAATGGAAATGTATAAAGAACAAGCAACTTCTTTAGTTTGAATGAATATAATGTTGTTTCCTGAGCAACTGACCCACCTGAGGTGGAGATAAAATTTCTGATTAGATTGTATTTCTGTCTCTTCTGGTTTAAGAAAATCTCATTTTAGGAAATAACTCAATCAACATAACTTTTACCTCTGCTTAGCATTTTTTATCCCCTTCCCCCTTGTCCTGTACTGATGGCATCTGGGTTCAGGACAGGAACCCCAGGCCCTAGGTGGGTCAGGCACGAAGGAAAGCCTGGGATTCTTCTGCTGCATTTTGGATTTTTGCTGCCCCCTGCTGTAAGGGGACTGAACTGACCAAGTTCTTGGTCTAGGGCCGACTGATGAAATTAGTGGTCAGTTAACTTCTATTCTGTTCCCATGGCCTGGGCCAGCCCACTGATCCTCCTGGCTCATTCCAGCTCACTTCGGCTCACTTCAGCTCTGACTGGAGCTGGAGAACTGAAGGAAATAATGTATACAGTGGTCCATTTCCAAGATAAAGTGCCTTAAATTGGCTTAAGTCAGCAAACTACGGAAAAAACAGGATATACTAGGCCCCTGCTTGGATAGCCAACATCTGTTTGTAGCCCCCACGCCCCCTTTAGTTGCCCTCACCCAAACCAAAGAAGTTTAGTGTAAGTTGAAAGTTTACTAGCCTGCAAAACAGCTCACTTTGTCTGTTCTTATCAGCCTGCCCAACTACTTGGGTCACAAGTCAAATACTTAAAGAGCCCCTGAGCTGACGGAGATTGCAATGCAGTGTGGGCTGCAACAAAATGCCACAAGACAACCTTAAAGAAAACACCTAAAGCCCCAACCCAACAACGGATAGGTGATGTCTGGGAAGATTGTGACCCCATAGTACTCAGCTTATCAAGAGCCGGGAGAGGGATCTGTGCACTAGGGAATAAATTGCTTGTTGTAACTGTGCTGGGTGTGCCTGCCCATCAGACAACCTGTCTTGCAAGACCATCATTAAATGTCTCACTTTCGTTGTTCTCTGGGTCTCTGAGTCCATTCTTTGGGTATGGATGGGTGAGTTTCTTTCTCACAACCTGGTGACCCGTATGGGGAGCTCTGTGCCTGCATGGAGTGGGACTCCAGCTGAGAGGGGAGACATATCCCACCTGATTTAGGTAGCCTGCTCTGTCTGGGTGTCCTGGCTCCCCACAAAAGAAAAAGACAAACCTGAGACTGTTATTCAGAAGACAATGGAAGTGACACAGGGAGAAAAGCAGGCACCACGGCAAGTAGGCAAACTTGGGCATGAGGCAAGGTAGGAAAATTGGACTGTAAGTACTGCCTTGGTGGTTGGGCATTTTCAGAGGTTGAGTGTGTGTGACTAAGATGTAACCTTAGATACAAAGCTAGTGCAGAGTCCCAATTCTCCCACGAGGAAACAGCTGGAGACAAACAAAGCCATTCTTGAGGTGTCCAAGAAACTTACAGTGTGGGGGCTGAGTACACAGGAAAAAGCTCAGACACAGAGACTAACCAAAAATGGGAAATAAGAATTCTAGGCTTAGGGAACAAAGGAAAAAGGACACTAAAGAGACCCCCTCTAAAATTCCCCCAGATAATCCACTGGGGAAAATGCTGCAGGTTTGGAGGGATAACCCGCAAACCAGGGACAAGGAGAAGCAAAAGATAATAAAATATTGCTGTTTTATCTGGCCCGAGGAGCCCATTAATCAGCCTTCAGTCTTTTGGCCTAAATTTGGCTCAGATGAGGATTGAGTGTGCCAAACTGAATTCTCTATGTAAATAATAAAACTCCATCCTCACAAGAGGAGGTAGGTTACGCTCTTTGTTGGATTAGTAAATTAACCCCCATGATTCCCCTTAAAGAAAAAAAAAAGAGCATAAGAAAGAGCCCTCGCCCAATGAAATCCCTGGCATCCCCTAACGTGCTTGCCCCCTGCCCCGTACATCTCATAAAGTAGAGGGCAGGGAGATTAGGAGGCAACAGGAAGGCAAGAGGAAGAGGAATCTGGGGGTCATAAAGGAGCTAAACCCCATGCTCTCTTAAATCCTTACCCAAACTTAAGGAAAAAAACTGGAACAACATTTTAAAATGTTTGAGAATTTACCTATTCCTTCTAAACAGCAGATGTCCAACATGTACCCTCTTAGAGACGTCCCTATGGGACAGGAAGAAGTTGGATTTGTGAGTGTGCCTCTAACAAGTACTGAGGTTAGGAATTTTAAAAAGGAAATAAGGCCACTCTTTAAAAATCCCCTCGATTTAGCAAAGCAGGTAGATCAATTTTTAGGACCAATTTTTATACTTGGGCTGAGATGATATCAATTGTAAATATTCTGTTTGCTGGGAAGGGAGGAAGAGAAAAAATAAGAAGGTAAATTAGAAAGAGAAAGGGGAGGAAACAGCAAAGGTAGAGGGCCAGAGAGAGACAGAAAGAGGAGAAACTGAGTGTGAGGGAGAGAGGAAACAGGGGATGACAGAGAAAGCAATAGAAAAAGAAAATAAGTGAGAGGAAAAGACAGATCAAAGACACAGACGGTGAATCTGGGGAGAAAGATAATGTAAAAGGAAGAACGAGTGTAAAAGAAAAGAGAAAGAGAGAGAGAGAGGCCATAAAAGACAGGAGACAAAGAGACAAAAGTGCAAGTAAGCAGTAGCAGCCACAGCCCTGCTGGTGGAGGAAACTCGGAAGCTGACCTGCAGTGGGGCCCTGGTAGTAAGCACCCCACGTCAGGTCTGGAATGTATTAAATCAAAAAGCTGGAAGAAGGTTAACTAATTCCCGGATTTTAAAATATAAATTCATATTACTACTACTAATAATAATTTGGTCTTAGCAATAGATAAACCCAATAGATTTAACGATAGATACTTGCTTGAATCCAGCCAGTTTCTTATAGAAAGGAGACGAGAATGAGGAGGCATCAAACTATAACTAGTTAAATATCATAGAATGTCAAACTAAAGTTAAACCAGACCTTAGAGAAACTCCAGGACATGATGGGACGAGGCTGTTTGTGAATGGGTCATCCAAAGTAATAAACAGTAAAAGACATAATGGCTATGCTGTCATTAATAGAAACAAACAATCCTCATGTGAAAACGGTAAATCAGTAACTGGTCAACCCAAACCTGTGAATTATATGCTCTTAACCAGGCCCCTAAAGCTCGTAGAAGTCAAAAAGGCACTATATATACTAATTCCAAATATGCTTATGGAGTAATACACATCTTTGGAAAGATCTGGACAAAATGGGGTCTAATAAATAGCAGGGGGAAAATTAGTACATGGGGAACTGGTCAAACAAGTTTTTTTTTTTATTATTATACTTTGTGTTTTAGGGTACATGTGCATAACATGCAGGTTTGTTACATATGTATACTTGTGCCATATTGGTGTGCTGCAGCCATCAACTCGTCAGCACCCATCAACTCGTCATTTACATCAGGTATAACTCCCAATGCAATCCCTCCCCCCTCCCCCCTCCCCATGATAGGCCCCGGTGTGTGATGTTCCCCTTCCCGAGTCCAAGTGATCTCATTGTTCAGTTCCCACGTATGAGTGAGAACATGCGGTGTTTGGTTTTCTGTTCTTGTGATAGTTTGTTAAGAATGATGGTTTCCAGCTGCATCCATGTCCCTACAAAGGACACAAACTCATCCTTTTTTATGGCTGCATAGTATTCCATGGTGTATATGTGCCACATTTTCTTAATCCAGTCTGTCACTGATGGACATTTGGGTTGATTCCAAGTCTTTGCTATTGTGAATAGTACCGCAATAAACATATGTGTGCATGTGTCTTTATAGCAGCATGATTTATAATCCTTTGGGTATATACCCAGTAATGGGATGGCTGGGTCATATGGTACATCTAGTTCTAGATCCTTGAGGAATCGCCATACTGTTTTCCATAATGGTTGAACTAGTTTACAATCCCATCAACAGTGTAAAAGTGTTCCTATTTCTCCACATCCTCTCCAGCACCTGTTGTTTCCTGACTTTTTAATGATCGCCATTCTAACTGTTGTGAGATGGTATCTCATTGTGGTTTTGATTTGCATTTCTCTGATGGCTAGAGGATATGAACAGACATTTCTCAAAAGAAGACATTCATACAGCCAACAGACACATGAAAAAATGCTCATCATCAAACAAGTTTTAAAAAGCCTCCTGCTTCCAGTAGCCATAGTTCATGTAAATGGCCATCAGAAAGGAAACACTATAGAAGCTGTAAAGAACGGGCTTGCAGGTAAAGCTGCTAAGCAAGCGTCCCTGAAGAAAGAAGTTAGACTGTGTAGCTTAATCCCAGATATCCCTAATGTGGTATTAAGACCCCAATTTTCTAAAGAGGAGGAGAAAGAGCTGGGCAAGATGGGGGGCACTCAAACTGAGGATGAAAGGTGGGTGCTCCCTGATGGGAGAGTCATAATAAGCAAACCCATAATGAGAGAACTGATGTCCATACTGCATAAGGGAAGTCATTGGGGAAAGTCTTGTGTAATGAAATCCACAAAAATTACAGGTGTATAGAGATTTACATACTTGCTAAACAAGTGTGTGAGGGTTGTATGACCTGCCAGAGAATAAACAAAAAGGTAGTTAAAAAACAAAAACAAAAACAAACAAACAAAAAACAGACTACTGGAGGAAGACCTCCTAGGTTAAGGCCATTTCAGAGCATTCAAGTACATTTTACAGAAATGCCCAAAACACGGAGACTAAAGTATCTGCTCGTAATAGTAGACCACCTCTCCAGCTGGGTGAAGGCCTTGCCCCTCCCAACTGCCACAGCCAGGAATGTGGTCAAAATAACCTTAAAACAAATTATACCCAGATTTGGCCTGGTAAAAAAAAATATTAATACTGACAATGGAAGCCACTTTAGCCCAAGGGTGCTAAGGAGAATTATGGAAGGTTTGCACATTAGATGGGATTACCACACCCCTTGGCATCCCCCTTCCTCTGGAAAGGTAGAGAAAATAAGTCAAACTCTCAAAAAGCACATTACCAAACTCATCTTAAAAACTAAAATGCTTTGGACCAAATGTCTCCCAATAATGCTCCCTGCGATTAGGACAGCCCCAAGAAAAGACTTAGGATTGTCCCCCTCTGAGTTATTGTATGGACTCTTGTATTTAAACAAGGCTACAAACCTTCCTACTATGGAAACCAAAGACCAATTTTTTAAAAATCATATACTGGCCATATCCTCTACCCTGTCATCTCTTAGGTTAAAAGGACTTCTTACTCAAACTCCACCCCTGAGTTCACAGTCCACCACTTCCAGCCTGGCTACTTGTTGCTGATTAAAACTTGGAAGGAAGACAAGCTCCACCCAAGCTGGGACAGTCCCTGTCAAGTGCTCCAGACCACCGAAATACTTTTGGAAACAGCTGAACGAGGGTGGACTCGTTATACTTGGTTCAACAGACTGGTTAAAAAAAAAAAAAAAGTGAGGAAGAGAAAAAGGGAAAAGGACAAATGGGAATTGTATAAATCACCTAAGAACCCCTTAAAGCTAACTCTAAGGAAAACCTAGAAGAGAGCTTTAAGTGGGCCCTGTCATTGGGGATGGATATGGTTAGGATTAATTTAAGCACAAGGGGTAAAAGGAAACCTGAGTATTGAATGGAGCCCAGTCCTAGGGGTGGAAAGTAGGGATTATCCAATCAAACTAATAGTCAACATAACTCAGACCTCCATCCCCCAAACTGTAAAATTTAATGCCTGCCAAGTTTTACCTTGAAGGAATTTAGGACACCAAAGACAGTTGTCACAGGCAAACAAATATCTATGACTTGAAACAAACCGTTTTCAGACCCTCTCAGAAAAGCCCTGCACTAGCTGAAATCAGGTCTGGTGGACCACTGAATATCAAGGCTGGGTAAGTCATTCTTCCAAAAACAAACCCTTAAAGGATAAAATACATTTATATAAGGGCCCCACACAACGTAGCTGTGAAAATTTAAAATCCAGTCCTATATTAATCACAATAAACAACCCAGCTACTCTAGACCAGGAACCTTGGAAGTATGGATTAGGAGTAAATATCTCAGGAAGGGACCTTGTGGGATGGTTAGCTCTCAGGCTAATCACCAACTCATCCTTGAGCTCACTCAGGGTTACTATAACTTCTGGCCCCACCATTTCCTTTAACCCACCAGGCAATAACTCTAATAGAGTAAAAAATAATAATAATTGAAATAATTGACCTAAGGCAGACTTTAAAAATTAAGACCAGATATGGGGATGTAAATGCCTGGGTTGAATGGGTAAAATTTTTGGTACTAGCCCTCAACAAAAGCTACTGTTACACCCACTCTGCTGGGCAGTGTCAGGCACAGGTAGTTCCATCTCCCCTAGGATGGGATACCAGTCCCAAAGGAATGCCTGCATATTGGCTCTATACCAGCACAGGGATGCGTGGGAAAATAAGACATACAAAAGTCTATCATTGGTCCTTCCTACTTTGTGGAGGTAGGAAAGCAATCCCCTCATTCTCCATAGGGAATATAAAATACTCCTTTTGCCTCTCTAGGCAGGGACTAGAGTTCAATAAGCCCGTGGGAGAACTCTCAACTTACACCTACATCCTAAATGTTACTGGCTAGTCAATGGCAACTACTCAGCTCTTCATATACCCCGGGCTAATGTCTACTGATATTGTGGGAAGAGGAACCTCCATGACCTATTACCATCCAATTGGATCAGGACTTGTGCCTTAGTTCAACTGGCCATTCTATTCACCTTGGCATTCCATAAAATCCATGAGAATCCACATGGCCACTGAAGTTGGAGAAATCTAACAAATTCTTTTAATCTCAACATTTATATTAACTCAATAGGAGTCCCTAAAGGAGTACCTAATGAATTTAAGGCTCAAAGCTAAATAGCTGCTAGGTTTTAAATCAGCACTCTTCTAGTGGTCAACTATTAATAAAAATGTAAATTGGATTAATTACATCTATTATAATCAATGAAAATTCATCAACTATACTCAAAATGCTCTCAAAAGAGTACCTAGCCAGTTAAATGCCACCAGCCAAATGGCCTGGGAAAACAGACTTGCACTAAACATAATCTTAGCAGAGAAAAGGAGCATATGTGTCATGCTGAGTGGAAATTGTTGCACTTTCATTCCTAATAAAACTGCCCCAGATGAAACCATCACAAAGGAGTTATAAGGGTTAACAACTCTAGCCAATGAATTGGTGAAAAATGCCAGAATTAATAAACCATTTACTGATTGGCTAAAAAGTTGGTTCAGGAAACGGAAAGGAATGGTGGACCTTCATTCTAACATCTCTTATAATAGTAACTGGAGTCCTAACAGCTGTAGGGTGTTGCATTATCCTGTGTTAAAGGGTTAACCCAAAAGTTAACCAAAACAACCATCAATAAACAAATGCCCATAACATATCAACTATTATGAAAAACTAAATCAAATCTACTCTTGCCTAATAGAGTCAATAGCTGTTAAAACAATTTAATGACCAAAGGACATCAAAATAAATGTGAAAAGGGAATCAATAGGGGTAAAAGAAAAAGAGGAGGGAATTGAAGGAAAAAATGTATACAGTGGTCAATTTCCAAGACAAAGTGCCTTAAATTGACTTAGGTCAGCAAACTACAGAAAAAACAGGATATACTAGGCCCCTGCTTGATGGCTGACACCTGTTTGTTGGGCCCTCCCTCCCGCTTAGTTGCCCTCACCCAAACCAAAGAAGTTTAGTCTGAGATAAAAGTTTACTAGTCTGCAAAACAGCTTGCTTTGTCTGTTCTTATCAGCTTGCCCAGCTACTTAGGTCACAAGTTAAATCCTTAAGGAGCCACTGAACTGACTAGAATTGCAATGCATTGTGGGCTGCAACAAAATGCCAAAAGACAACCCTAAAGAAAACACCTAAAGCCCCAACCCAACAACTGATAGTCCATTCCCGGGAAGACTGTGACCCCATAGTACTCAGCCTATGAGGAACCGGAGGAGGGACCTATGCACTAGGGGATAAATTGCTTGTTGTAACTGTGCTGGGTGTGCCTGCCCATCAGACACCAGATCTTGCAAGACCATCATTAAAAGTCTCACTTTCACTGTTCTCAAGGTTTCTGAGTCCATTCTTTTTTTTTTTTTTTTTTTTTTCTTGAGACGGAGTTTCGCTCTTGTCACTCTAAGTCCATTCTTTGGGTTTCGATGGGTGAGTTTGTTTCTCACAGATCTCGGTGAGCCCTGGCTATGGCTCCCAGACACCCTGCCTAGCAGCCCACCCCCACAACTTTCAACTGTGGAGTCATTCACTCTGCTCATGCCAGTAGGGCAACTGTCCCACTGCCCACTGCCTGCACACCAGAGGGCTTGCTGGCCAGCACCACAAGTTCCTCCATGGGAAGATGGCAACCTATAGGTCTCTTTCACTTTCATGGGTACCAGGAAAGCTTGGGAGAACTGTCTCAGCATGTGGGTATCCTTCCAGAGCACAAAGGAGGTTGCAGGTCACAAGATTACTGCATTAAGCTTTCTTCTCAGCCTGATTGATCACTTACCCCATCTTCTGATTTGGGCCCATGGGTGAGAGAAGCCATGGCAGATGTCTGACTCTTGCATTATCCATCTTCATCTCCCTTCTCTCTCACTCACTCCAGGACCAGAAAGGCTTTTTAATAACCCCTTCCTGTCCAGAAGGGAATCCCTCCATCACATCCTCATCCTCTCCCCTTTGCCCTTGTCCCCTCTGTGACCCTTAGGGATACAAGGCCACCAGTTCTCCAGGGTCCTCAGAAACCCCAAATATTAGAAGCAGATCCAAGATTTTGGGTTATTCCCCAGGTTCTTTTTTCCTACTTCAAGAAGCCCTGGAGAGGAAATCACATGAGGAATGTGTTTAAGAAAAGAGCAAGTACTGTCAACTTCGGGCAGGATAGAGGAGTGTAGGTGGGGTCTATAAAAGAAGCCTACAGGCATCCAGGAGGAACAGACGATAACGAGGAAAAGGAAAATCCTGTGAGTGCTCTTGGGAATCTGGGACAATTCTGAAGTTTTCCTACATTTGGTTCATCAACCAAAGAAAGCAAGACTGGCTTCAGTCTGGCCATGCCCAAGACACAGAAACAAAAGGCTGACTGCCATTGTCTGCCCAAACTTGGCCCATTGGACTGGCCCAAAGCAGGTCCATTGTGCAATGAGAGAAGCAAAATACAGAGTAAGCTCAGCCGTTACCGGTGAAATGGGACCTAGAGAAACAAGGCAGAGCTTCACTTTGACCCCCCTCCTTGGGGGCCCCCTTTGGAGCAGAATAAGACCTGTAAAAGAAAGACCAGAACTTGGATTCTGCTCTCTGGATGAAAGAATACGGGGCTCACGGGCTGTGTTTGGGAGAAGGGAGTGGTGCGGGCTGGACAGAGCAAGCAGAGTGGAGGTGGGGCCAGGAAATCTCCAGGTGAGCCTTGGTTTTGCTTCTTATAGGAGGTGAGCGTCCCTGTCACCCCCTGTGAGAGAGGCAGGCGTACAGCACCCCACCCCCTTACTCGGCTATTGTGGGGATTCACAAAGTGAAGTGGGGTATGGAAAACATCCATTGTCAGCAGTTTCCAAAAGAATTTAGCCTTGATCCCTATGTTCACTTCATCATGGAGAGAGAGACTGGGAAAGGGGGAGAGACTGAGGCTATGCCCTAAACCTCTGTACGGGTTTTTCTGCTCCCAAAGAGCCATTGAAACCTTGCTGCCTCTATCTCAGTCACAGAAGAACTTACAAAGCTGAGGGCTGGAGACTGGTTCCTCCTTTCATAGCCTCTCAGAACACCAGCCCTGTCACAGAACCACGAAGCTCCGTTCTCAAGGGGATCCAGAAAAGGATCACCCACACCTCTGTTCTCACAAACAGAGAAAGCCAAAATCACCACCAGAGGGCGGAGAGGAGCCTTGCGGGGACGGCCTTGCGGATACAGCCTCCTTCCTGTTCGTTGAAGTGCTGTGGTTGGCTCGCCTGGCCTCGCCCTCGCCCCGCCCCACCCCGCTCCACCCCACCCCGCCCCAACTCGCCTCGCCTCACCTTGCCTGCCTCCCTCTCTTTCTTTCCTTTCTATTCTTTTTCTTTTGCTTTCCTTCTTTCTCTACTTCTTGAACAAACATTTATTAAGGCCCTTACCTTGAGTCAGGCACCGTGCTGGAGCTAGGGATACAGCCGGACGACAGGTGTGCGGCCCTGCTCCTACAGCCTTGGTACGTAGTCAGCAACACTGAATGAATGAATGTATTCTCTATAGACCTTGAAAGAAAATAACCACAGGCCAAAGCTTGAGAAGAAAGACCTTGAGGACAGCAACAGCCCCAACAGACCCAGACATAGGGACTTGCCACGGACCGATCCCAGACACCCACCAAGAAGCCTTGCAGGGATGCAAGACCACAGCTCGTTGGCAGCAGCAAGGTTTCAGGGAGAGGAACCCCAGTCCCATGGACTCATCTTTTCTTCCAGACTCTTCCAAGTGAGAGTTATGAGGTAACCATACAGGCCAGAGTCACAGAAATGCTCTTTCCTGAATTGGAGACTCTGAGCCAGCCCTTCATCCCCAGTAGAGAGAGGTAGGTGCCAGTGTAGGTGGATGATACCCTAGCTTACCTGTTCTACTCAGAGTGGCACTGGGATGAGCGGGCACAAGGGCTCCAGTTAAGGATAGCCAGGGGTAGTGCTTTGGAGTCAGACCAGGAGTGTACCCCAGCATTCCCAGCTGTGTTTCAGAGAAGGTGGCAGGCAACCCTGGAATTAAATCCTTCTCTAACTGAAAGCCTGTCCTGGAGGACAGGCGGGAGGAAGCAGCCACAGACCCAGAGCCTCTGCTCCTATTACAGCCATGTCCTCTTCTACAGCTCATCACCAGGCTAGGCCCGAGGGACCTCCACATTCTCAATGGAAACTCCCACCCAAGGTTCAGGGCCCTGTTAGGTGAGCACCCCTTCTCATGTTAGAGCATCCCTTGACCTGTTGTGACACCCTTCTTTCTATTGGGGAACTCCTCATCCTGTTAGGGCACCCCTCCTCCTGTTAAGGCACCCCTCATCCTTTTAAGGCACCCTGCCTCCTGTTAGGAAACCCTCCGCCTGTTAGAGTACTCACTCCTGTTAGGGCACCCCTCCTCCTGTTAGGGCATCCTTCATCTTGTTAGGACATTCCTCCTCCTGGTAAGGCATTCCTCCTCATGTTAGGACAGCCCTCCTTCTGTTAGGGTACCCCTCCTCCTCTTAGGGTACCACCTTCAACTTTATGACAACTCTCCTCCTGTTAGAGCACCCCTCCTCCTGTTATGACACCTCTCCTCCTTTTTAGAGAATCCTCTTCCTGTGGAGGCATCCCTCCTTCTATTAGGGCAGTGCTTCTACTCTTAGGGCACCACCTTCACCCTGTAGGGCACCCCTCCTCTTGTTAGAGCACCCACTCCTCCTGTTAGAAAATCCCTCCTCCTGTTAGGACACCTCTCCCCCTGTTAGGGCACTCCTACTGTTAGGGCACCCTTCCTTCTGTTAAGGCACACATTCTTTTGTTAGGGCACCCCCTTTTCCTGTTAGAACACCCCCTCCTCCTGTTAGAACACTCTCTCCCATCTTAGGGCACCCCTCCTCCCATTAGGATACCCCTTCTTCCTGTTAGGGCACCTCTCCTCATGTTAGGACACCCCTCCTCCTGTTAGAACACACTTTCTCCTGTTAGGACACCCCCTTCTCCTGTTAGAACACACTTTCTCCCATTAAAGCACCCCTTCATCCTGTTAGGGCATGCCTTCTCTGGTTAAAGCACCCCCTCCTCCTTTTAGGACACATGTCTTACTGTTAGAACATATCTCCTCCTGTTAGGACACCCTTCTTTTGTTAAAGCACCCCTCCTCCTGTTAGGGCATTGATATGATTTGGCTGTGTCCCCACCCAAATCTTATCTTGAATTGTCATTCTCATAATCCCCTATATCATTGGAGGGACCCGGTGGAAGATAATTTAATCATGGGGGTGGTTACCCTCATGCTGTTCTCATGTTCTTATTATGGTGAGTGAGTTCTCATGAGACCTGATGGTTTTATAGGGGGCTTTTCCCCCTTTTGCTTGACACTTCTCCTTCCTGTCATCATATGAAGTAGGACGTGTTTATTTCCCCTTCCACCATTATTGTAAGTTTCTTGAGGCCTCCCCAGCCATGCAGAACTGTGAGTCAATTAAACCTCTTTCCATTATAAATTGCCCATTCTTGGACAGTCCTTTATAGAAGCTTGAGAATGGACTAATACAGTACATTGGTACTACAGAGAGTGAGGAGCTGCTATGAAGATATCCAAAAATGTGGAAGAGATAGCAACAGGGGGCTTGCCTGGGCATGCCTGCAGTGGACTGGGGCACACATGTGCACTACAGAAATGAGATGGAGCCACCAGGAATTTGCATCTTATGCAGGGGAGAAGCGAAGCCTCATCAGCTCTTGTGTGGAAGCCCTGGCACTCAACTGTGAGGTGAAAACCTGCTTGCAGGGCTCTTCTTTTTGCTGAGAGTTGTCCTTTTGCTTAAAAAATTATATTACTTATTCTCTGATGTCCACATGCCTAATTGTTCCTGGTCTTGAGACAAAAAAAAACTGGATCTAGCTGAGCTCAGGAGCAGAAAAATCCTACATCACAACTGACTTTGGAATTGGGTAACAGGCAGAGGTTGGAACAGTTTGGAGAGCTCAGAAGAAGATGAGACAATATGGGAAAGTTTGGGCCTTCCTAAAGACATGGAGGGCTCAGAAGACAGGAAGATGTGGAAATGTTTGGAACTTCCTAGAGACTCATTGAATGGCTTTGACCAAAATGCTGATCGTGATATGGACAATGAAGTCCAGGCTGAGGTGGTCTCAGATGTAGATAGGGAACATTTTGGGAACTAAAGTGAAGGCCACTCTTCCTACACAAAGAGACTGGTGGCATTTTGCTCCTGCCCTAGAGATCTGTGGAATTTTGAACTTGAGAGAGATGATTTAGGGTATTTTGCAGAAGAAATTTCCAAGTGACAAAGCATTCAAGAGGACACAGAGTATAAAAGTCTGGAAATTTTGCAGCCTGATGATGTAATAGAAAATAAAATCCCATTTTCTAGGGAGAAATTCAAGCCAGCTGCAGAAATTTGCAGAAGTAATGAGGAGCTGAATGTTAATCAACAGAACAATGGAGAAAATGTCTCCAGGCCATGTCAGAGACCTTTACAGCAGACCCTCCCATCATAGACCCAGAGGCCTAGGAGAAAAAAATGGTTTCATGGGCCAGGCCCAGGGCCCCTGTGCTGTGTGCAGCCTAGGGACTTGGTGCCCTGTGTCCCAACTGCTACAAGTGTGGCTAAAAGGGGCCAAGGTACAGCTCAGGCTGTGGCTTCAGAGGGTGCAACCCCCAAGCCTTGACAGCTTGGCAGAAGTCAAGAATTGAGGTTTGGGAACCCCCATCTAGATTTCAGAGGATGTATGGAAACACCTGGAAGTCCAGGCAGAAGTTTGCTGCAGGGGTGGAGCCCTCATGGAGAACCTCTGCTAGGGCAGTACAAAAGGGAAATGTGGGTTCAGAGCTCCCACACAGAGTCCCCACTAGGGCACTGCCCTGTGGAACTGTGAGAAGAGGGCCATGGTCCTCCAGACCCCACGATGGTAGATCCACCTACAACTTGCACCTATGCACCTGGAAAAGCCACAGGCACTCAACACCAGCCTGTGAAAGCAGCCTGAAGGGGGGCTGTACCCTGCAAAACCACAGAGGCGGAGTTGCCTAAGGCTGTGAGAGGCCACCTCTTTTATCAGTGTGACCCAGATGTGAGACATGGAGTCAAAGGAGATCATTTTGGAACTTTAAGTTTTAACGACTGCTCTATTGGATTTTGGACTTGTGTGGGGCCTGTAGCCCCTTTCTTTTGGCCAGTTTCTCCCATTTGGAATGGGTGTATTTACCCAATGCCTGTACTCCCGTTGTATCTAGGAAGTAGCTAACTTACTTTTGATTTTACAGGCTCATAGGCAGAAGGGACTTGCCTTGTCTCACATGAGACTTTGGACTTGGACTTTTGGGTTAATACTGGAATGAGTTAAGACTTTGGGGGACTGTTGGAAGGGCATGACTGTGTTTTGAATTGTGAGGACATGAGATTTTGTTGGGATGAGTGGGGAAATGATATAGTTTGAATGGACTAATACAGGCACCCTTTCCTCCTGTTAGAGCACCTTTCCCTGTATAGGACACCCCTCCTACTGTTAGAACACCACTTCTCCTGTTAGGGAACCCATTCTCCTGTTGGGGCACCCCCTTTTCCTGTTAGACTACCCCTCTTCCTGTTATAACACTCCCCCTTCTTAGGGCAATCCCTCCTTCTGTTAGGGCACCCCTACCCCTGTTAGAGCAACTTTACTCCTGTTGGAGCACCTTTCCTCCTATTAGAGCACCTCTCCTCCTGTTAGAGCACCTCTCTTCCTGTTACAGCACCTCTTCTCCTGTTAGAACAACTTTCCTCCTGTTGGAGCACCCTTCCTCCTATTAGGACACTCCTCCTTCTGTTAAGGGACCCCTCTTGCTCTTAGGGCACCTCTCCTGATTTTAGGGCCCCCATTTTCTTGTTGGAACATAACTCCTCCTATTAGAGCACCCCTCTTCTTGTTACAGCACCTCTTTTCCTGTTTAGGGCACCCCTCCTCCTGTTAGGGCATCACTTTCTCCTTTTGGGGCACCTCTCCTCCTGTTAGGGAACTCTACCTCCTGTTAGAGTACCCATTCTTCCTCTTAGGACACCCCACCTCCTGTTAAGTCCCTCTCCTCCTTTTAGAGCACCTCCTTCTCTAATTAGAGCATCCCTCCTCCTGTTAGGATACCGCTCTTCTTTTTAGAGCATCCATTCTCCTGTTAGGACATCCCCTTCTCCTGTTAGGGAACTACACCTCCTGTTAGAGCACCCCCTCCCCCTTTTAGGCTCTTCCTCCTGTTCAGGCCCCCTCCCCCTTTTAGAGCACCTCCTTCTCCTATTAGGCACTCCCTCCTATTAGGGCACCCTTCCTCCTGTTAGGACACTCTGCAACCCCATTAGAACACCCTTCCTCCTGTTAAGGCACCCCTCTTCCTGTTAGGGCATGCCTCCTCCTGTTAGAACTTCCTACATCTTGTACATAGCACCCCTCTTTCATGTGATCTCCCAACTTCTGCTGAAACACTTCCAGGCCAGAGAAACCAAAACCCGTCAAAACAATAGCCTCTTACTTTTCTAAAGACATTAGATGGTTAGATGATATGGCTTGGCTGTGTCCCCACCCAAATCTCACCTTGAATTCCCACATGTTGTCAGAGGGACCCAGTGAGAAGTAATTGAATCATGAGGGCAGGTCTTTCCCGTGCTGTTCTCGTGATAGTGAGTAAGTTTCACGAGATCTGATGGTTATTATAATGGGGAGTTTTCCTGCACAAGCTCTCTTCTCAGGTCTGCTGCCATGTGAGATATGCCTCTCACCTTCCACCATGATTATGAGGCCTCCCCAGCCATGTGGAACTGTAAGTCCAATAAACCTCTTTCTTTTGTAAATTGCCCAGTCTTGGGTATGTTTTTATCAGCAGCATGAAAACAGATATTAGAATTTTTTTTTTTAAAGTCTAACTCTTTGTAGCCTCTGTCCACTCACTGGTCCTAGTTATACCCTTCCAGACACTGAAAATTTCTTAGCTCTCCTTCAGACTTCTCATCTTCAAGATAAGCATTCAAAGTTCATCCCAGGCATTGTTGTCCTTAGAGGAATGGCTTTGGATTGCATCATCACTCTAGGCCCTCTACTCTGACTTTTCTGGGTCTTTGTCATGGGGCTGAAATGGACCTGGCAAGGGGCAGCCTAACAGACCCGCTCCATGGCACAATGGTTGGGCCCATTTACAGTACCGTCTACATGTGGCAGCCCTGGAGTTGTGCAGCAGAAAATCTGTGGGGCTGTAAGCAGCAACCCCACTGTCCTTGGGGCCTACACCAGTGTAGATGTTTCCAGGGATGGGTCAGTGGTGATGAGGTAAATTATTCAGGGAGATTGTGACAACATAACCAGAAAGAGTGCGGTGGTCAGGGAAGAAAGCAGGAGGTCAAGATGAGAGAAACAGCAGCAACCAACAGGTCTGAGGAGTGAGGCAAGTACACAAGGTAAGAGAAAATCCTAAAAAATTAGAAGGCGGTTCAGAAGCAAACTTTTGTGGTGTGTTTAAGGAATTGGTCTACCAGGATGCCTCTAATTTGTGAACTAAGTAAAGAAGGAGGAAATAGATCTCAGCAAAGATATGAGGGTTCTTCCTCATTAGAATCAAACCCATTCAGCAAAGTGCAGTGGCTTACACCTGTAATCCCAGCACTTTGGGAGGCTGAGGTGAGCGGATCACTTGAGCTCAGAAGTTCAAGCCTAGCCTGGGCAACATAGTGAGACTCCATCTTTACAAAAAATTAAAAATTAGCCAGGTGTGGTGGTGTGTGCTTGTGGTACCAGCTACTCAGGAGGTTGAGGTGGGAGGATTGCCTGAGCCCAGGCTGCAGTGAGCTATGCAAGACTGAACTTCATTCTGGGTGACAGAGAGAGACCTTGTCTAACAAAATAAATAAATAAATAAATAAATAAATAAATAAATAAAATTTTAAAACAAAAAATAATTTTTAAAAAATGCATTCCTCTCACATTTCACCCTGTGACTATGTGTGAGTCTGTGAAAGCATCAAAGGTGAGGCAAAGACCTCAGGCTTATTTTCAGAGTGGGCTCAGGATAAGGGACTGGGGCAGTTGCTGAGTCTTCTGTTTCATGCACTACATCAGGCTCATGAATACAGGCAGGGGAACAGGTGGCTGAGGGACCAGTCTTCTGCTCTGTTACTCAACATTAGTGGTTGCTATAATAAGCAGGACCAGCTACATCATTTTCAAGGCCCAATGTGAAATGAAGATGCAGAACCCCTTATTCAAAAATTATTAAGTAAAAGCAGAGCATTAAACCACATGCATAGTTATATGGGGCCTTCTAAGTGCAGGCCCTATTTAACTGTGCAGGTTGAACACCCAAGAAGTCAGACTTCATAATAAGGCAATTGAGCATGTGATTATAAGTATAGGTGCTGGCATCCAACTGCCCAGGTTCATAGCCCAGTTCAGCCTCCTTCAAAAAAGGTGCCATTGAATAAATTAAGCTTTGGTAAACCTTTTATGTAAACGATCAGATAGGAAATATTTCAGCTTTGTGATGATCTCTGTCACAGCTTCTTAACTGTGCAGCTGTGGCATGAAAGAAGCCATATATAATGCATAAATAAAATATATGACTGTGTTCAAATAAAACTTTATTTGCAAATCCAGACAGTGGCCCAGGCTTGGTCCATGGGCCACTGCTCACCAGCCCCTGCTCTAAGACTTTAATTTCCTAGTCTATGGGATGAGAATAATGACAGTGCCCACCTCATAGAGTGGCTTTGAGGATTAAATGACACCATGTAAATACTTAGCAAAGGGCCTGTATACAGTAAGTACTCATTAAGTGTTAGCTACAATTACCGTAAGACATGTGCAGGGCTGGTGAGGTGGTAACGACATAAGAGCCTCACAAGTGTCTGGGCTTCACTGTTTCCACCTCTCTGTACCATCCTGATGCTTTGCTCTCCATTCCCCTTTCCATGGCCACAGGAATGGCCAACAAAGGGTTGAAACCTGGTGTATGTCTGCACTGCCTGCACAACCCAAGAACCAGTGGGCTTGATCAATCAGAGGTTTTGAGAAGGACTGGACATTGTTAGTTACAACTCATCCAAAAGATTAGCCTGAGGTATTCATTCTCTTATGGGTTTTTACACATTCTGCAGAGCCAATGAAGGGGAAATGTTTAATTAATATCCTGTTTGGGTAATTTGCATCTCTGAGGCTCTCCAGACACCCACTAGGCCTCTATCTGGCCAAGGAACAATCTTTCTGGGTATTTCCCCCCAGACGCCCAACTGATACCCAACTGAACTTCATGATTTTGGTTTTCAGTAGTTTTTCTGTATATATAATGAATCATGTATTACACACTGGTCAAAATATGTCAACAAACATTTTATTTGTATTTGAATTTCTTCCTAACTACCTACAATTTGTATGATTTTACAAATGCATTTTAAGTGCTCTGAACTCTCATTCCTTCATCAATAAAATAAAATGTTAATATCTTCCTTGGGGGATTTTTGTGAGGAGAAAATTAGATAATATTGATTAAAGTACTGTAACAAAAGGCACTGTCAATATCTAATTACATGCTGGTTATAGCTTGCCAGCATTAAGCATTTATCTATGTATGAGACAAATACTCATTTCACATTGTCCCTGAATCCCTTGAGAGGAAGTGTTCCCTTAGTACCTCGAGCTTACCAAATATTATTGTGATTGTCTGTTTACTCACTTGCCTTCTCCACTCGCCACTGAAGACAGAAACTGTTTTGGTCACCATCTTATTCCCAGCAGCCGGCATATACCCTAGCACAGAGTAGGTACTTAAGAAATAGTTCTTGAAAAGATGTTGAATGAAATTGTTCAAAAGAACACAATTTCAAAGTGAAATGAAGAGAAATATTCTCACACTCTATCTCCTGAGCTGCTGTAATTGTGACATTAAGGAAGAAAGAAGACCAAGGGGAAGAAGAGATTGAAAAAGATTGGGCTTCCAAAACTAGATAGTCTTCAAGGAACACTTTCATGTGCGTTTAGGAACCCTGGGTCAAGGCTTTCCTCAATCTAAAGTCAATAGTAGTGATCTTTTCCCAGTCTGCAGGGGAAAATATCTAACACATCTGTCATTTCTTTTTTTTAATTTTAAGTATTCCTTTTGTAAGTGTCTTTTACTTGTTCAATTCTTACTACCACTTGTCTAGCACTTAAGCCTTGTATCAAAGAGAATAAAATGGGCATTTGTCTAAGGGGAAAGTTATATATATTTCAGTTTCACTATTTTATAGATTTTTTAACAGAACCTGTGACTTGAAGGAACCCATACAAGTTTGAAAACTGCTATTATAGAACAAACCTTATATTTTACAGGTTAAAAAAAATTGAGGGGCCGGGCACGGTGGCTCACGCCTGTAATCCCAGCACTTTGGGAGGCTGAGGCGGGCGGATCACAAGGTCAGGAGATTGAGACCACGGTGAAACCCCGTCTCTACTAAAAATACAGAAGATTAGCCGGGCGTGGTGGGGGGCCCCTGTAGTCCCAGTTACTCAGGAGGCTGAGGCAGGAGAATGGCGTAAACCTGGGAAGCAGAGCTTGCAGTGAGCAGAGATCGCACCACTGCACTCCAGCCTGGGGGACAGAGCGAGACTCCGTCTCAAAAAAAAAAAAAAAATTGAGGTCCAGAGAAAGAATATGACAAAGCTAGGGCCCACTTCATGGAGGAGGAGCTGGTCCCTTAGCTCTTTCAAAACATGATCAGTCAACTTAGAAGTATTTGCTGGAATGTTAAAAAGCCTTCCCTTTAAAATCAGCAACAAGGCAAATATCCTGCTATCACCATGTCCAGAATGTCCAGCACAGTAAGAGAGAAAAAAAGATATATTTTATATTTATATATATACATATATACTATACTACAAGCATAGCTCTGAAGAGTTTAAAAGAAAAAAATCAAAGCTGTTATTATCCATAGTTGTTATTATCATCTATTTAAAAACACAAAACCTACAGAAAAATTGTAATTGATAAAAAGAGTTTATCAAGAAAGTTGAAAATAAGATCACTATACAAAAATCTATTGTATTTCTACATAGCAGCAATGAACAATTAGAAAATGTAATTTTGAATGTTATCAATATAAAAACATCACAAGTGTTTGAGGTGATGTATATGCTAAGTACACTAATTTGATTATTATCTATGTCTATATGGAAAATTACACTATACCCCATAAATATTATAATTATTATGTGTCAAAACAAAATAAATCTAGAAAATTTAATTATTTTAATACTATTTACAATAGCAGCAAAAAACATAAAATATTTTATTTTAGGTAAGTTTTATAAAATGTGTCTCATTATGAAAAAAATTATAAAATTTAATTGAGAAACATTAATAAAAACCTAAATACATGCAGAGAGATACCATGTTCACAAACAGGAAGATTCAAAATCTCAAAGACAGCAGTCTTTTTAAAAATAATCTATAGATCTAACGCATTCCAAAAAAAATATAAATAGGACTTCTATGGAACTCAGCAAGCCACTTCTAATACTAATACAAAAATGTAAAGGAGCAAGCAAAGACTGGGACACTCTTAGAGAGAAAAGGTAGCAGGATGTGCCCTACCAGATGTAAGACTTATAATAAAGCAGTTGAAATTAGAATAGTGAGGCCTTGGCACAGAGAAAGACAAGTAGATCAGTAGAATCAAATATAAAACCCAGAAATAAACCTGTATTTGAAACATCTTATATGAACGGAGTGATTTTTTTCTATTTGCACCATGATGGAGTTGCTGACAAATAATCCTCCTATCATAAACAACTAAGCAGCTTAATAAAAGATACAAAACAAATGTTTTCAAGCATTGAACAGAAACCAACACAGGATTATAATTCTTGAGAAAAGAAAGGCACAAAAAGTAAGCCCCAATTTCAACATGGTTTTCTTTGAGAAGGCCAAACTAAGCAGAAGAGATAGAGATCAGATTTCAGGCCTGCCAAGCAGCTAGGATTTGGTGGGCAGTGTCCCAGAGAAGAGAAATCCACAGGGAGGTACACCTACAAATCTACATTAAAATTCCTTCTTAGATCCTTTGCCAACCACTAGGCTGCTTCTGCATAGAGTGATACTAAAAGAGGCCTGGAAGAAAAGAGCCACTGGAAGGCTAGAGAACTGAAGATCTGTTAGAGACTGCACAGTATTAGGAAGCTAGCAGTTAGAAGTTGATACTAGGTCTGAGCGGAGCAAACTTAGGGTTTATCTTGAACTTTTAGTTAAAACCTCAGAAACACTATTCGCTAGGATTTTGACTCATGCCCTAAGAGCAGGCACCACCCTGGAAGTAAAGAAAGGTATCTACTCTAACAAAACCTAAAGCCAAGTCTCAACAGTATCAAGATGATCCTCTGGTACTTTAAACTGCCTGCCAGAACAAAACTCAATGCTCTTCAAAGGTGGAAAACATGACCCAGAGCTTCTACAAGGCATCATCCAGACTAGCCAGTACAGCAAAAAAAAAAAAAAAGTCACAAAAAAATGCAGGAAAAGATGATAAACATCAAGAGAAAAGGCAACAACTGGGAGATAATCCCATGCTAGGAGATGCAGGAGTTTAAAAAAGAACTTTAATATAACCATGATAAATATGTCTTTTTAAAATAGAATGAAAGATGGACAAAACAGATGAAAAGGAGGAGAATTTCAAAAATTAGAATCAATAAAAGAAATCAAGTGAATATACTCTGGAATTAAATATCTGGAGTTAGAAACATTCTTGGTGGGGGTAACAACAGACTGGGTATGGTAGAAGACAGAGTAAGTGAACTTGAAGAAAGGTCAATAAAAAATACACAAACCTATGCATACAGAGGGAAAAAAATGGAGGAAAAAAAGAGCAGAGTGGACAAGTTGGTTATGCTCGAAGAGTCTAATACACACGTTACTAAAGTTCAGAGAGAAAGGAGAGAATGAGACGGGGCAATCTTTGAAGAATTAATGTGCAAGAATTTTCAAAACCTGATGAAACACAAAGAGATACAAAAATTTAAACCAACTTTAAGCATGATACATGTAGAGAAGGCCACACCTAAAGAAATTATAGAGATTTATAGAAAGCCAAAGCATAGGAATAATCTCAAAAGGAGTCCGAAAAAAATATATATATATATATATATTATTTTAAAAGGTGTACCAATAAGAATTGTGTTTGACTTTTTAAATAGAATGTATAGAATCTAGAATATAATGAAATCACATATTCAAAGTAGTAGGGCAAAACTACAGATAATTCATTGTCTTGTGAAAAGATCTTTCTAAAAAGAAATTACTTTTTTACAATATTTTTTACAATGACTTTTACAAAAGTATTTTTACAATAATATTTTTAGAAAAAGAAAACAACATCATGAAAAAGATGAAATAATTCTCCTCTAGTGAACTTGTACTATAAGAATTCATTCAGGCTAAAGGAAAATGATCCCAGATAAAAGCATGAAATTGCAGAAAACAATAAAAATCACTTTTAAAAGGTAGATATTTGAGAAATTATAAGTGAATACTGGCTGTTTAAAACAACAAAAAATCATAGGAATTTATAATATATGTCAAAATGAAATTTATAATAATAGCAAAAGGAAAGAAAGTTAAGGTTCTTGCATTGTTTGAGAAGTAGTAAAAATACTAATTTAAAATGAGCTATAAAAATTTAAAGAATATTTTAATTTCTAAGATAACTTAAAATAATAATAAAGAAAAATATATTTTAAAAGCTAACAGAAGAGAAATGAAATAATTTAAAAATTGATCAAAAAATGACTAATATTATTAAAGAAATGAAACAAACAAAAAGTAGAAATGGCAAACTTAAACCTAACTATATCAGTAATTACATTAAATGTGAATGGTCTAAATACTACAATCAAAAGACAAAGAGTGTTAGACTTGATTTTTAAAAATCAATTATATGTTGTTTATAGGAAGCACTTATCATACATAAAGACACAGAATGGTTCAAATTTTAAAAATGGTAGAAATATACTTTGTGAAAACAAATTACAGTAAGCAGAAATTGTCAGAACTAAAGGGAGAGATAGAGAACTCCATAATCATAGCAAAGATAGTAACATCTCTCTCTCTCTTTCTCTCTCTCAGTAATTAATTAAAACAAGCAGTAAAGTTGAGGAGGATAAATCAACCTGACATAATGGGCATATATAGAACAAACATCAACTATCAGAGTACACATTCTTTTCAAATGTGCATTGAACATTGACCAAAATAAACTGTCTTGGATCATACAGCACATCTT
This sequence comes from Theropithecus gelada, assembly GCF_003255815.1. Lineage (NCBI taxonomy): Eukaryota > Metazoa > Chordata > Mammalia > Primates > Cercopithecidae > Theropithecus > Theropithecus gelada. The sequence continues at coordinate 17,854,374 of NC_037668.1, read as the reverse complement.
AGAGATCTGAAATCATATGTTCTCTGACCACTGTGAAATTATATCAGGACTCACTAACGGAAAGATAACTAGAAAATCTCCAAATGTTTGGAAATTAAGCAACATGTTTTTAAATGACCCATCAGTCAAAGAAAAAAATCACATAGCAAAGTAGGAAACATTTTGGGC